>NW_020220878.1:400105-510149 GCF_003070985.1 Temnothorax curvispinosus | reverse complement strand
CTATCTCAAAGTTTCCTTTAAATAATTCCATGGAATTATACAGGACTCTTAAAGCCGCTAGTCGAACGTGTTGTGACGTGCTATAAATATTGTAAATGATTTCTTGCCAGATATATCCGATAGTCTCTAGAGTAGCTTTTCTCATCATCTCATTACTGGACGACTCGACATTATCGACTAACAATGGAATTAATTCGCTCCATTGCCCCACTGCCAACTCGGTAACAGCAACATGAGCGACGCATTGTGCTGCGGAACTTGGCCTACACGGAAAAAAAACGGTATATGGTTGCCACATCTAAAGAAATAGTAAGATTTGGCGCAAGAATATCTGGTGGTTGTCACACCCATATTGATGTGGTGTCTTAACTATATCATAGTTGCCGCACCACCGCAGGTATCAATTTTCTATGGTTGTCACAACCATATATAGTGTATAGTGATCCATCAATGTGGGTGTGACCACCATAGATATTCCTGCACCAAATCTTACTATTTCTTTAGATGTGGCAACTATACCGTTTTCTCCGTGTATTATTGTTTTCCATTCCCAACGCTCCTAAAATCTGTAAAACTAAATGCATGAAGAACTCTATCATGCGTGAAAAAGAATAATTACCGAATGTACTTAGCATGTCCTTCAATCCATTTCTTGACAGTGATAAATTTTTATAACAATTATTATTAAGTATTTAAAATTTACATTTGAGAATTTTACTTCTTGAGAGTTAAACTGTTATAAAAATCTATAAATATTTTGAACAGATAAAGAGTAAGATACATAAAGATAAAATTTAGAATAAGAGTTAAGATAAAAGTGAGTGAAGATAAAAGTGATAAAGTAAAAATATTTCTGCTTTGTACCTACTTGGAGTAATATACATTTATAACAAAGTAATGTCGTCTCTACGTAAAATCAGGTAAGGCCTGTTCTTTTTAGCTGAGCTTCTTGCACAGTTAATTTTTTCTCTTTTTCTCTCCATCATAAAAAGAAAAAGAGGAAGGATGAACCACGCAAAAAGTTCAGCTAAAAAGAACAGGCTTACAAATTGAAATGCTAATAATACAAGAAAATGCGATAAATATATAACCCTCCTTACATTGTTCTTGATATTTTCCCTCGTTTCAGCAGGAATGGTAAGCCAGCGTTGCTGGTACTGGAAATTCATGTCAGGATCCTCGGAGATAAGTTGGTTTTTGAGCTGTAGACCCGCTACCTTGCGGGCGACGGGGCTCGCACCGACTGCGACCAGCACGGCGCTGAGTCGTTGCACGAATTCATGCTAAAACAGACATATCACCGAATATTGGAATCGAATACCGCTCCTCACATTATTGTCGCACAATCCCATGGTGGCAAAATTTACTCACGAGTGTTCTTTCGGCCATCTGTTGTAGGCAAGCCTGTGCTGACTCGCGGTCGATCTGGTCTAACTCGCGGTCGATCTGGTCTGAAAATGCGACAGGGACATATTAAAATTGCACGTCCACAATTAACATTAAAGAATATCGTTACCGCGGGAATCGCGGAACCGAGCACGTTGCGACAAATTCGCCGAGAACGGCGACGGGCACGCGGTTCGCTCTCGCGTACTTACTCCGAGATCGCCTTGAGACGGTCATCTCGAGGATCTGGATCAGCCACAACATCTCCGGGTCCATATCCATGGTTAACGGCAGATCGCTCACTCTCTCGTTTATAACGTGATACGTCACAGTTCCCGCGACTCGACGCGAGGGGATGTTGAACGTCTGCTCCCTGATGGGAAAGTTCTCGTCGCGACCGGGTTCTTTTATATATTTTATTGGCTCCTGCCTCTTTTCAGAGGACAATACGGCTCGTCGCGACCGGCGGATATCCACGTATATAGCCACCACGCCCAGTGCCCACCACTGACTCATCTCCTTATCTCACTTATCTGCCTTCGACGTTCCCGGCGTTCCCCCCAAGTGACGGCAGTGGCGGGTGGCGGCCCGATCCTCGTCCCGTCTTCTTCGCTCCCGCCGTGGACGCCGGAGCGATTTATCGCTCTCTCTCCCTCGTTCTTTCTCTCTATGTGCTCCGCGTAGTACACACATATCCGTGAGAATAAAATTAAAATTGCATTATTGCGTTATCCGTCAAAGTTTCGAACAGCTCTCTCGATTAGCTCGACGATCAGAATTATCTTTAGCGATTGTTCACATTTGTTTGTTGCCGATGAAAACGTTCATAAATAAAACATTACGTAAAACAGCATCGGCATCTGCACGTCGATACTGTTCGTTCGCGTATTTAAGTTCTAGAAACCGGTACGATGTGTTAAGAGCTATGACCAGGTGTACGCAATTTCGAAGAAGTAAGGATGGGTTAATGTGAAAAATTACCCTTGAACGAAAAACTCTTGCATCGCGGAATTCTTATAGACGAGCGAGAAAAGAGACAGAATTGGAAGGGAGAGACGCGAAGAAAGGAAGTGGAAAACTAACCGGTTCATCGTTTTTAGTAGATTTAATGAAACGATATACAGAATACATTTGCTTTCGTAATGCATCGCAACGCATTCTCGCGTGCCTTACCATCTATATCACATGTCAATTTTTTTTATTTATAAAATATAATCGTCATAATTTCTTTGTTCTCGCATCTTGCCTTTGAACTGCCTCTTCGTCGTACATATCGAAAGTATACACATATAAATATATATATATATTTATTTGTATTTATATATATATTTATATTTATATTTATTTATATATATATAATATGTATTTATTTATTTATATTTGTATTTATATATCTATTTATATATATTTATATTTATATATATATATGTATGTATATTATTCCAAGCGAGAGGGAACCGTGTTGTGGCTCGGTACAGAATTAACAACGAATCAGGCCAGAAAAAAGGTTCCATGAATGGGCGCGCGTGTATACATGTGTGTGTGTCAATATTTGCATACGATATTACACAGTGGCATATTCACGTGATATTATATTATAATATGCATCGCCCTTACGATCGACGGTCGTACGGATGAAAAGATCGACGTCTCGAGTATTCTCCTCTTCGCGACTTCTTTATTGTCAGCCGTCGTAATTACATCTGGCTTCTCTCTTTCTTTTTTTTTTTTTTTATTTCTCATGCATCGATCGTGTAATCACACAGCGAGATCACACAATCTCGCGATGCAATTAATTTTGACTTGTCAAGATATACGGCCGTCGATCAGTCGTTTCCGTCACTTTCTTTGACCTCCCCGCCCCCGTTTCTCTTCGTCTCACGATTAATATATTCGATCGTGTGCATCGCGATAATATGCAGCATATAAAAAAGGGCCGGAGGAGAAGAAATAGATCAAAAGATCTGGTGCTGATTTTGGTGTGAATCATCTTGCGACACTTACATGGACTTCTGTTGGCTGCTACTCGCATTGTCTCTCTATTTGTGTGGACGCATGTACGTTTGTGTTATTAATTTACTAGATTTATTTTCGGTACAACGCTCATCTTTCGCGGTGCATATGTATATGTACGGCGTATATGTTAAGCCCGTATAGTACATTTATCGTACATTTATATACGCGACTTTTTTTTTGGCTGAGCGTGCGGACGTTCGTACGACAGAGTGAAGCGGTAAAAATTAATCTCAGTTAAAGAGAATTTAATTAATATTGCTCAAATTAATATCGTTCAAATAGATTTATCTCGTTTATCATAATTTTTTATATCAAAACTTTGTCGAGTCGCTGAGTTTTATAGACAATAAATTGCAAATTGTAGTGAAAGAGAATTGTACCTGTAAGCTATTCACAAGAAATTACAAAAGCAAACTAGTTGCACCCGCATGTTTTGATCGGTTGAAGACCAAAGTTAATATAATTTTTATTTTGATGAAAAAATACGTGTGCTTCTCTTGACAATAATCATGAAAATTACATCGGGAAAATGAATTGTGCTTCAAATGATAGAGAAAGTTTAATAACTTGCATGAAGAAGGCTTTACAACTTACACGAAGAAAGAGTATTAGAGAGAGAGACTAATTTTTTAAATTCATTCGGGAAGTGTAGGAGAAATTTACATGATACATTATATATTTTTTATAACATCATGATTACCTTTCCATTTTGAGCTCTCGGAGAACCGACAACTTCCGTATAGTTCTTACGGCGGAACACCCTGTACAAACGTCCGCCGCTTTACGAATCGGCGATAGATAATGCCCTCCGAATAAATTCAGTTACGACGTCAATCGAGAAAATAATTTATTAACAAAATTTCGAAGATATATTTAAATAATCTGTTGATCGAACATTTATTGCATACACATCGATGAAACGGGGAAAAAGGGATAGAGATTTACACCTAACGGAATTGACTGTTATTTCGTTACAATAATGACAGATAAATTGATTTAAACAACAATGTCGGAACGAATCTCGTACGATTTCGTCGTCGAGGACGATCTCTTTACTGTTCACGCCCGAACGATCCGATTTTGCCCTCCTATCCCTGCTCCTCTCTTTCTCGTGTTTGCTCCTTTCTCGCCTGTTCACTTTATGACAATTTCTCATAAAAAATAATTCGCCGCAGCGCTGGGTCCAGGGACGATTTTCCGTCGATCAGGAGCGGAAGACATCAGCCTCGCGCGGACTCTCGTTAAGACAAGATATATAGGAACAAAAATACGTTGCACCCCCCCCCCCCGCGAAACCCCATCTTCCGTATAACGGAGGCCGTAAACTCGTCGGGGTTTCCTTCGTTCTATTCGAGCCCTTTGCGAAATTCCGATCTCGATCTGTCTACCGATCTATCGACCGATAACTCCTCTCCCGAAATCACCTCTGGACTCAACGCTATTTGCACGGGCGAGAAAGTCGATTTCTATGTGTTCGAAGATTTCTACATGTTCCATCTAAAGATGAAGACTGATATGAGGAGAAGATAAGGCGAATATCAGGCAAAAAGCGCTCGTTCTCGAGGATTCCAATTCCTACGCCAAAGTCATTTCTTACAAATGTAAAAAATTATTTCCGTGTCAATTATGTATTGCCGCAGATCGATGCCAATGTGTTACCTGATTTTATTATCATTTTAATACAAAATTATCTTTCTTTTTTTTCTAGTTATTTTTATCTCCTGGGATTTTCTCTCACAATTCGCCCTAGCTCGTATCAAATACTTATCCTCGCAACGGACGGAAGGAAACATTTACATTTACGGAGACGTTATTCTGTAAATATTTCAAAGCTCAACGATTAATATACTGTTTCTATATGCCTAGAAATATTTGTATTACGATCTCTCATAGCTAAAGAGGCTTCTCAAAAAGTGTCCACTTTTAGAAAATTCTAAAAAGGCAAGATTTTGTATCTCTAACATTCTTCAATCGATAGCTCATAAACACCTTACTCCTCTCTTTACAAAATATCCTGACGGAATCCATTGGCATCAGTCTGATATCGTAAAGAACCTCCTTATATTATTGCTATCGATTTCGTGGCGCGAATTAGTTTTTCACCAGCGAGAACAAGCTCTTCCGAAATTTATGCCTTCGAACAGGAGCAGAATCCGACGCTCTCGCATGCGTTATCTTAATTTCGATCGCAAGGGTCGCTCTCAAAGCCTTTATACCCTCGGATCCTGTTTACCTTGCATTCTTACCGGGCATTTTGTCTTTTGAACACTTGCACGCGTATCCATCCGCAAACGTGGACGTGTAATGAATCATATTAATGAATAATCATTCGGTACACGGAGAAAACGTTTTTACATGGCAATTTTTTTAAGGGGGAAGAACTTGATATGTCGTCCATTGCGCGTTTAGTATTTTTCGTGTCGATAACGGATTTTACGCCCGCTGGAAACGGAATTGATTTTTTCCTTCGTAAAAAGAGTAATTAGAGCATTGAGATTGATTATTTAAATCATAGCATAGTGATCAATAAACGCGTGACACATACACATGCGATATAAAAGTTATTTCGTCTATATCTGCCAGAATAGCAACGATGTCCATTGCGTTCGCTATGTGTGATAAATATATTATTATTACATTGCAATTTATATAAGGTACACTGAATATTGTTTTCCAATACATTATCACGAATATATTACCATAAACAGACAAATATTTAACATTTTTTAAGTTAAAAGACAGATCTTCAATTTTTCGTCACAAATAGTTATCATATGGCGAACTTTGGATTTTCACAGGACACCGTTCCTGTATAATATTTATTAACAAGCACCACAATTGCTAATTAATCCTTTACGGCCAAAATTATTTTAATGGATTTGCACTCGACAATTAAATATTATTGGTCATAGTTATTATTATACGCTGATCGCATTTATGAAGAGTACAAAGTTACATTAAAAAACAAAATCATTTTCTTTAATTTCCTGATTAATTTTTGGCTAATCTAGATTTATCTTGACGCACAATGGTTATATTTTTCAGACCGCAAAGCATTAAATTTGTTAGCAACAAGGGAATTGAGAAAAGTTTTCCGAAGTATCGCAAAAACTTTCGGAATCGGAACAGTTGAATGAAGGTGAAACCGGGTCCGTTTCCAGCGACAGAAATCGAACGCGAATATTTGATTACTTCTTATTATTAGTTCTTCCGTGCACTGTATCGTGTATCGCAAATTGAGAACATCACGCGAACGATGTCGCTAAACAAAATCTACAGAAGACATTTAAATACGAGGAACCACAATCGCAGAGAGCTAAGTAAAAGGCGAATTCGAATCCAGGTATTGATTCCGCCACGTCTGCGAAGTGTCGAACATTTGCGGATACACACGACTTTAGATTAACATATACACATGTAATTATCATATCTATTGTGCACGTACAGGTAATTAATGTGGTCTTCTTTTATGTATGTGTGTGTGTATGTGTGGATGTATGTATGTGTGTGTGAACCGCGGTAATAAGGACAATGCCTGATCTGTCGTGTTACGAAGCTCGGATCGCGTTGCGATGGCGATGGTGGTTATCGTAAGATTACACAGGCAAAGGTAACTGCGCCTGAACAAAAATAGATCTCAGGATTATCTAACGTAGTCTAAGAAGATAATTAACTGAAGCAACCACATAGCGGTTGAGTCTAAAGCTTACTATTACTTTCATGGACGTTATCTCTCTCGGTAAATAAAAGCTATAATTATAACAGAAATCTTAAAAGCTACAAAAAAGATACAAAAAAATTTACTAACTTTAATAATAACAAAATAATAGAAAATTTTAATAATAATATATAATAATGTCTTTAATTAAGATAAAAGGCGAAATCGAATGAAGAAGTACTTTAAACTTTTTATATTTAAATATATTTAAATATATTCAACATTATAGGTGAAAAATAATCGTGAAATCCCTTTTCGCTCCAAAGCGAAGTTATTTCCCGATGTGTAATCTTACTTTATCTTATGGTACTTGAACGTGGATAAAATATCAAGATATACATCAAAAACAGAGATGCATGTCGACTGCGGTAATCCTGGCGGCGAGGACGCCTGTTTGAGAGCCTCGATCAGCATCCTCTGCCGTCTATCGCGTCGATCGTAGGATACTGGTGCGACGAGGGGCATTTTTAACGACGACGACGACAACGACGGCGAAGCTTACTGTAGCGAGACAATGGTAACACAAGGTGGTAGTAAAGGTAGAGCGCTGGTAACAGTGGTAGTAGTGGTAGTAACGCCATAGAGTAGTAACGCTATCAATGAGTAGTAGTAAGTATAACGGTATAGTAAAGTAGTAGTTGTAGGTTGTAGTAGTTAAGTAGTAGTAGCGGCGCGTTATACGTATATAAATAGGACACTCTACGTTAGTTTGATTAAAAAAGTAAATGTCATAACGTAATAGGTAACTTTAAGCCGGGCCCGTCTCGCCGTGCCGTGCCGTCCTGCAATTCAACTTGTCTCGGTTTCCCAAACGAGACGGGCCCGTGGTTGTTCGCCTTAACTCTCTAAAATCACATAAACGCAAGAGTAGTGGTAAAGAGTCGATCGATATCGACCATGCGCTTCGGACGGCGCTCGAACGACGGCATTGGCAATGCCGAGTTCGTTTGCGAGTGCGTTATCGTAAGAGAAAAAAAGAACTCTACGAATCGCGGGACACGTGGAATCTACGAAGGTCCCATGGTAAAAATGTCTAAAATGCGTTGCGAGGCACTGAAAACTGAAATCGATTTATATATGCGGTATTCCGTTCTCGACATCAGAATATAGAACAATTAGAATAAAGAATGTGCTAACTCTTTCTACTTGATAATTTCTAATCGATCGCTTTTAACGAGGATACTTGAAATTATTTTTGGGTGTACATAATTTAAAATATCTGCAAAAATATCTGGTAAACACTTACGATTTGAGATAACTGGAGATCTGGAATACTTAAATTTTTAATAACATTATTAAAACGTATCTAAAACATGTAAAAAGTGTATATAAAAATACTACGATTGAGATACATCTAGTCGAATGATTCTCAACTTTCCTACATTTTACCATAAACTCATAAAATAATTGTGCCACTCCTAAATTCATTTTCCATTAGCATAGATACCCGAGGGACGCATATTGCAACCCGTTGCAGCTTTTAAATGCACGTGAACTCACAATTTTCGCTTATATCTCAATTTCCACCAGCGAATTTCTCATTTCGATATTCCTCATTGCCTTCAATCATATTTAACTTCGAGAACGCAAAGCGCATGTCATCGGAACAGATATGTCGACAATATAAAATGACAAAGAACAAGTAAAAGAATATACTTAACTTGATATATGTAACATAGAATTATATCGATTCTTGTCATGCATTCGAACAAGCAACCGATGCATCTGCACTCGGCATCGTCCGGCCGTCGAGAGCGCGACCGACAGTCACATCCTACGTCTACTGTCAAGACGGACGGGCGTCGTCCGCCCTTCCCGCCGTTGCTCTGATATGTTGCGAATCGCCGATGCGTTTCCCCCGCGACGGGCAAGGTATTGCCGAAGATATTACACGTGTCCAAGAAGTGGCGGGTCGCGCGCGTATGAATCGTGGGAGCGACGAGGCGAGCCGAGCGCGAGCACGGAGAGCCTCGTACAAACTAGGTAGAAAAGTGAGAAAAACTCGTGCGGAGAGCCTTCTTGCGAGGAGAGAAAGAGGGATTACTCTCCTGTCCACCCAAATCCGCACGAAATCTACTACAGCTAGAAGGGAGAATAGCGAAATCGCCGCAGCCCGCCTCGCGCCCGCTTTCTTTTTCCGCCCGGGTCTGTCATTCGCTCGCGCCTCCATCCATAGCAGCAGCAGTAGCAGCAGCAGCACAACGACAACGGCAACTGTAGTAGTGCACTTACTACTAATAGTGTAACGGCGATGTGTGACACCCGCCACCCGACACGTCACGCATGCAGAGACCTACGTCAAGACATTCTGTACACTTACGTTCGCGCATGATGCATACGTCCGCTTGCATTCACATATATGCACATTCACTCGCTCATACATACGTACAACAAACTTTCCCTTAAGTTTAGCGTTCGCGTTCGCGCGGACAGTTTCCGTCCGCGCTCGCTCGTACGACCAGTAATGGCTCTCCCTCGCTCCTCCCGCTCGACGAGCCCTTTTCAGGATATCCTTCGCGAGACGCGAGAGGATGTCCGATCAGGACGTCGAGAACCGAACGTACCCGCGGGATCGCGCGAGGTTACACGTAAGAAGAGAGTAAAGCTACGTGTAATACAAACTAAGAAGGATGCAATTAGAACGAAGATAACGCAACCGCATGGGTCGGAGAAAGTAATTGTTCTATGTGCTGGCGAGACTGCTCGGCTTGGTTTAGAAGGGCAAACTGCCGACAAACATCGTCTCGATCAGGGGCGGCGCCGGCACCAGGTCCTCCAGCTTGAGGTAGAAGATCCGCTGGAGGCCCTGGACCGAGAGACTCCTCAGCTCCGGTATCTTCCCTAGTAGGTATGACAGGTACTGCGACTTCCTCTGCGCCTCGGCGTTATAGGTCACGTGGTCGCGCAAGGACGAAACAATTTTCATCTGTAACTGTTCCATGCGCTGCGGCTCCTTCAATCCGTACCTCTCTGAAAGTATACGGATCAGCTTGAATGAGATCGCTGTTTTCTCAAAGACCAGATGTAAAATGATCGAAATCCATGAATTGCCAAAATTACCATGAATTGCCATAAATTACCAAAATCTACCGAACAATAATAACATTCCGTAAATAATATTTCCATTCCAGAAACTTAAATTTTACACTGCTTTCGGAAGCCATGAAAATATAGAAATAAAATAGAATAGAATTTTGCGTTTTCAGAAATTCCGATATTGATAATAATTACGGGTTAGAAATTTAATTACTACACCACTAACATTCAAGATTAAGAAACATTGATAAATCAATTAAACTCCAATAATATCAGTCATTCGACCTTCGACACGTAGCTATCTAAACACGGAAACTCTGATTGGACACGCTTGTAAACCGCACACCTGCATGTCTGGTTGCTAACGGATCGCGTGCCGAACGAGGAACATCGTCGTTCCTTTCGTCGGAACATCAATAATTAACTGATCCGATGGATTAATTATTTAACTTGGCCGGTATAACCGGCACACAGGTAAACCGAACTGGATAAAGAAAGATTGAATGCGCCGTTAAAGAAATGGCCAGCAAGACGACAGCGTGACGACAGGACTATAGAATAATTAATATTTACATACAATAGCGAAGATCGCAATAGTGGGGCAATTCGTTCGATCATGAAATCAAGGTAATTATAATCGAGGTACTGACCAGTAACCAGGGTGAGTGCGCACAGGCAGGCGAAGGCGCTGATATCGACCTCCAGGAAGTGGAGAGCTTTGCAGAAGTCGAGAATGCTGTGCAGCCAATCGCCGAAGCTGCGCTGACATTGCTCCAGCGCGAGGACGACGCCGTTGCAGAAGACCAGCTTCGTGTCGTCCGGATTCGTGCGGTACGCCAGCCTCAGCACGAACAGTTCCAGACTGGCCGATTGGAAGAGCAGTTCCTGAAATCAGATTCCGTCGTATGAAATTATTAATACGCCAATGCATTGTTCGTGAGACGCAAAGTACCAAAGGGTATTCTAAAGATAAAATATTTTATTATTCGCGATATTGGACACCCTTCACTTAATCAATTCTCAATATTCAGTTCAGAATACATCTTTAGAAAAGGAATAATATGATCGTATAATTTCATTTAGATGCGACGACAAATCTGAGATAGCAAAATCTCTTCTGTTTATAGCGACATATTAACAAATTAATGTCTACCATTCCTACCGAACGGTCTGCTAGTTAGCCGAGTAACTGACCGCGTCAAAAGCTCGTCAAGACTGACCTTTTAGAAAATGTATGAGCTATTGATTTCTGTAATCGTTAGTTCCCAATAGATATCGTCCGAGAATTGATATCTGACCAGTGATATAATAAAAGCGTACATCTCAATGAGACGGAAACAAAATCAGAAAAAAACGAAGAAAAAAGAACGATAAACTGTCATGAGTCCAAATCTTAAGATCTCAGGACTTTTATCCAAAAATTTTACATAATCGGAATTTTTTTTTCGAGACATCCTTTAAATTTTTAAGTCATGACCTAGATTTTATCTCATTCATCTCTGCATTGTGATAAGTGATCGCTCACCTGATCTTCCCGCACTAGATCCGTGAACCCGGGGATTTTGTCGGCAAAGTTTCGGATAACATCGATCGAGGTTGTCAATAGATTGTAGAACTGTTGGATCTTCTCGGCCTCGGTCATCGGAGGGTCGCCCGGTCTAGGTTGCCGGTACTGTGAGTAATCGAGGCTTGCCTTGTCCGGCGTTGTGTCCAGATGTGCGCGAACTAGAGCGGTGATCAAAGAGACCGGCGGACTCGGTGGGGATTCTTGCGGTGACTTGGGCTTTGAAGGCAGCCTACCTCGACGGCCTTTCAAAGAATCTGTTCTAACGACCTATCGGACAATTAAATAATAAAATAAGTCACAATTATTTTATTTCACATCCGTAATTATCTCGCCCACGTTATAACACTTTTGCCGTTTTTTAAAGTAGCCCTTAGCACAGAATTTAATAATTGTAGGTATAACACTTCGATCATTTAATTCAACTTAAATTTTCATCATTTGATTTAAGGTCAAAGAGTTTGCTTGTTTTATCACATATACCTAAATATCTACAAATTCTCAACATAATATCTTATATAAAGTAACAAATTTAAGAAAAAAAATTTGCCGTATTTTTTGCGCAACGCAGCGACAATGTACTTACTTCCTTGACCATGCCAACCATCAGGCACTTCTGGAATCGGCAAAACTGGCAACGGTTTCGTCGGCGTTTGTCTACCGGGCAAGCTTTCTCGGCCAAGCATACATATTTGGAGCCCTTTTGCACGGTCCTCTT
Source organism: Temnothorax curvispinosus (assembly GCF_003070985.1). Lineage (NCBI taxonomy): Eukaryota > Metazoa > Arthropoda > Insecta > Hymenoptera > Formicidae > Temnothorax > Temnothorax curvispinosus. Next base: position 497,711 of record NW_020220878.1, on the reverse strand, counting down.
GAAGAAGCCCTTGCAGCCCTCGCATGTGCGTACACCGTAGTGCTGACAGGCCGCGGTGTCGCCGCACACGGCGCAGAGCTGGCTCGGGCTTGGAGGTGCGCGTTCGCCACTGGTACCGCTTCCGGGCGATGGCGAACTGACGGTGGAACTTGCGGTACCGCCGCTGCCGCGCGGCTTCGGGGAATCCGTGCTCCCACTACTGTTAACACGACACAGGACGCGCATTGATCTATAATCCGTCGCTAGTCAGAACGGAAACTCTTCCAAAACTGTCGTGTCTTCGAAACAAGCTAATCGTGAACGCAGAAACCGGAACTCGCGTCTTTCATTTTCCAAGATTTACAGCAAAATTGAAAAGAGTCTGTATTACGTGCTGATTTAGGCAATTTCACTTGTCGTATTACTTCAGAGTTACGTGAATTAAAATTTTTAAACTGGAGTTTCGTTTCCGTGTACTCCGTAAATAGATTTGACTTAGCAAATTGAAATTACGAGTGAACGAAATAATAAATTTAGAACAAAGATCAGATATACAAGATCATGCACATTGCAAATTTCTTGTTTCTCTCACATTAGAACGTCGTTAGTTTATACGAGGAGCGCAATGAGACTTGAAATTATTAATTATTATATTTATTTCATAAAAAATCTTACCTTGCTGATTCTGATCTTTGAGTGGGTAGTGACGCCCTTCGCGGCCGCGTGGTACCAATGACGACGCTGGTATCGACGTTGGGACAGAGATCGGTAGGAACTACAGGAGTGGCGATGCTAGCAATAGCTGATGGTGGCCCGTAAACCATAGGCATGGTGACAGCCACCCCGTAGGATGGGTCCTGCCGATGATTGGGCGGTACAACCGCCGTTGTCGGGGTGGGCGCTGATTCCGTGGGGAAGTAACTGTGATGATGATGCGGAGCCTGATGCGGCTGATGATGCTGCGGGTGATGGTGCGGGTGCTGTTGTGGCGGCTGCTGCTCGTGATAGGGCACCGCGGCCGAGAACTCGGTCGGGTAATGAGGGGTGCAGGAATATACCGGGTTGTCATAGCATTCATCGTCCATCTTAATGCCGAGGCCCTGGAGCTCCTGCCTGGTGTATCGCTGCACCGTGTAGGTCTCCTGGAAGCTCGGCAATGGCGTAGGACTGCAAGCAAAAATCCGTAATCTTTTATATACGAGCCTCCAAAAGCTCTGTTGTCGACAAACTTAAACGATTTTATTATAATATTGATAATAATTTCCTCGCTGTGTTACTGGAGAAATCCTGATAACAAGTTATAATCGTCAATGTTAGAATGTCAAAAGTTTAAGGGTAATTCGCATACCTAAGAGAATCAGCTTGGATGTCTTCGGGGAGGGGTGGCGGGGGTGGGGGCGGTTGCGATGGCTGCTGATGGTGAACACTTTGCTGAGACTGAGCAGAGTCGTCGACCGGAGGCACGCCCTGCGGATTCCCGAGTTGCAGTTCCGGAAAGGGATCCAACTCCTCGGGCAAGCTTCCGGCATCCGTAGTGTCCGGATAAGGGCTATTCAGGAACTCCCCGAAATTGCCGAAGGGACTCTGCAATGAAACATTGCGGCCATATTTATAAGCGATATCATCAGTAATAATATAAAAGTTAATTGTATAATAATATATTACATAATTGTATAAAACATAATAAATAATACATGTATAAAGTAGCAATTTTATCGAGATATTGTGAAAGGAGAAAGTAATTATTGTAATAACAATAATTTATAGTATTAATCCAACAAAAATTTCATGCTACATGAGAGAAAAAATTCACATAATTCAGTAACATAACATTAATAATTTCTCAATAAAAACTTATATCATAAATTTTAATAGTATAGATTCTAAAATGAATAGAAAACCGGGAAACTGAATAATAAAATAGAAAAAAACGCAAACAAAAAAAAATACCTGCGTCGTACGAGTAACGTGAACCAATTTGAACACCATACCGACAATAACTTTGCGAATCTTTTTGTTTTCTAATTACATACCGAACAAACAAGACTCAACTATTAACTTTAAACGCCGTTTTAAATGATGTTTTCCTTTGGCGGAGCCGTCACGGTCTCCGGAGAGCCCGTGCGAGCGGCAAATCGAAGCACCCAACTGCATGGCGGAAACATTGTTCGACCACAATTGCGAGCCGCAGCGTCGAGACATCGATGTACAATCGAGGTGCGCGGTGAGGATGTTCGAGAGAGGATTGGACAAGCCAAGCTCGTATCGCGTGTTGTCTGTAAGCTAGCGCTCGATAGAGACTTAGAGCCTCTCTCTCTCTCTCTCTCTCTCTCTCTCTCTCTCTCCCCCCCCCCTCCCTCCCTGCTCTCCTCTCTCATTCCCCGACCCACTTCAATCATTGATAGTCGATAGTCGATATAGGCGGTAAAACACTATACCAGCTCGCGATTAAATATTCGCGCGGCAATAGGATAATAATAAACGACGATCTGTATTGATACACTTCGTAGATCGACTCGACAAGAAATTATGTACGCTGAGATACTCTAATGAATTACTCAATCGGCCGTAAAATTTTCAAACTGCGGACAAAATTAACGACGGAGATTTATCACGTCAGTACGACGCTCGAAGCGATTGGTGTAATCATATGATAATGCTTTCCCTCTTCGCTTGCGAAATGGATTTGATTTATTTCGCATAACTATTGCGTTCTCTCAATTATAAGTTACAAAAAAATAAGAATATGATTAAAATCAAACAGTTCCATGAAAAATGTTTATTCAAAATTTGCAATTTAATTCTAAAGGAAGAGAAAAGATATTCAAATATCATTTTTGGTACTCGCAAATGTGCAAATGGCACGTTATTTAGTCACTGTTCGAAATAATAATTATTTTTCTCAATGACTAAAATGTAGCTAAAAGAGATCCACATCGTCATTAACAAATTCGCGATCTGGATTAAAAAAGATCTATTTCAAAATCCGAGAACGAAAAATGAAAATACCGCAGGATATCCTGTGGTAGGGAGTGAAGAAAAGCATGATGAGGAGGAGGACGGGGCTGGTGGAAGAGGGTGGATATTCAATTTGCAAGTGCCGGTTCCGCTTCGAGCTGACATTTCGCTCATCGCTCCCTCGAGGACCAGCGATCGAAGCCTCGTCCTTCCAGACCGTGAATAAATGGCCTGCTAAACGGCATCCTAAAAGCACCCCTCCCCTCCTCTCTATTTTCTCCCGCTAAATTGTCGAGACAACCTCTTATTGCTCCGCTAATTCCGCGGGCACATTCTCGTTTTAGCGATTAATTGACCGCGACGTCTTTTCATCCGTCACGGAAAAGAAGTCGGAGAGGAGATACGCGAGAAAAGGGAAAAGAAAAGAGAAACAGGTAGAACGGCATCCAGGTATATGGAATGCAGATTGTGCGTGATGCGTGCAGATGACGATCGTAGGAATGTGGGAGAGTCTTGTTACCGAGGACCTAAGTGGAACCATCGTGGAATTCCAGAATCCGAGAGATCGATAAGAATTGGATTTATAAAATCAGATCGCGACACGATAATTTCAAACTGGTTGCGCAGAGGCAAATTTATCCAAAAAAGTGCATGGTTGGCAGTATTTCAGTGATAATCCACACGGTTTTCACGGTTGATAGATAACGCTACTTTGCTGCGATATGAAAAATCGTATGATAAGAGAATGATGTATGAGAAGAGGGAAACGGTTTATCCGTTATCGCGGAAATGTTGCGAAGAAAAGAAAAGATCTCACTAGTGATAAACCTTAGAGCTTGAATTTCTAAGTAATTTGTAGGATTATTTTTTACAAAATAATAAATTCCATTAAATTATATATATCTATATCAAATCAAAATAATTTTTAATTACATAATGTCGAAGATTATATATTTCTATAAATTATGTAACTCAACCGGAAAAGTACATGTCACAGTAATAAAAATTTATTTTTAAATCGACTGGAGATTACTTGCGCGGCACGCTATTCCTAGACTTTTTTTTACTTTCTTTGAGGAATATTATCTACATATCCATATTTCTCATAAGACCTTCTTAGAATTATTTATGAAAGACGAGATAAAATATGAGCATTTACACGGACGAATATTATTATTACGTAAAATTACAACTTGTGTTGCATCACGTGAACATGCAAGCGCGAGGCTTAACCGATCCGTTCAATCGACATAGCTATGATCACAAGACTCACAATGCGGACGACATTTTAGAATGTCGACTGATTTTATGGATCCCCAAATTTCACTTTACCCTCAATTTTATTTATCACTAAAATACTCGTTTTACTCTTCATTTTCCTTACCTTCTTCAACGTCTTCGCAATTTATCAAATTCTGATTTTAATTTAATAAATTTAATTCAAATTTAATTGGAGAACTAAAGATAGAATGCATCATGTGTGTGTGTGTGAGAGAGAGAGAGAAATAAGGAAATGGAGCTCACCTGTGTCTGCAAAAGTAGCATGCTTGATGCCACTGTGAGAGCGGTCGTAGTCGTGGTGATGGACGATTGATTAGTGCAGGCGAGAACCGGAACGGTAGCGGTCGCTTGACGTTGCTGCTGTCGTTGGCGATGTAGTTGTTGCTGCTGCTGCTGCTGCTGCTCTACCTCGCTACGAATAACAGCCACCGCACGTTGGCTACCGTTGCTGTTGTCGCTGTCGCCGTTCGGCGAATGCAGTTGCCCTGCAACACCCAAATGATCACTCTCGGTTATTTTTTTATATTAGGCAATCAATATCATTTTAAGCTAAATTGAAGTAAAGAAGAATAATTCTGATAAAAATATAAATAAGGAGAATGACGGCAGACGTAAAAATAGAAGGTATTTCGAGAAGGAATTGAAAAGGAATTAAGAACGATATTATTGAAGGCTGTTATTCCGTTTAATATTGGCGTAGTATAATAAGGTTTTATTACAAAAATCCGATTTTACAATTATTATTTTTAGTAATCAGTATTTAGTCAACATTTCTTACAACTTTATCTAAATATACGTGAAATGTGCAAGATACGTAATATATAATGCACGTTTCTCCAATAAGAGACTTCGAAACACTGGTAAGTTGATAAATAATGCCGCATACGCGCGTCTATCGTTAAATGTTAGTATATGGAGCACAGACTAACATTATTCATTATGCGCGAAGAGGCAAAAATGGATCGCAACCTCGTTTCTCTTCGTGCGAGAAAACTTTCTGATATGTCAATTTCGAACGATACGCCACGGAACACTTTTTCCATCGCAAGAACGCGGTTAATATTGATGTTTAGCATTCTGTGTGGCATGCATATTGCACTTCCGGTGCGCGGTACAAGAGCGGCGCATTAAGTACAACTCGGTCACTCTCCGACGTTTAAATCTCCGCACGCTTTAAAATCGATTTCGAAATATTGTTATCTTTCGCAACATGGCACACAATTCGTAAAGTATTCTTCTCTCAATTTCGTGTTTTATAATCTTTCCCTAAATGCTTATTTATTCATATCAGCGTAATAAAACTAGGCAACAAGCATATATTTCAAACACATAATTTTTTAAATCAGCATCAAGACACAAGTCCACTCTGAAATTTCGATGCAAAATCTTTGAGAGAGATTGAATATTTGAAGAATATACGTACAGTATCTATGATACTGCGAATGTCCATCATCCATGGTGATCATGTCTGCATAGATTACCGCGACTTAGAAAATTCTACTATTACGACGACGAGTATTTATTACTTCTTAGTTAAATCTTCTAAAGTTTATGACCAATCGAAGCAAGCCTAACGGCACGCGCATCAACGAGAGAAATTTCCGAAATCACTTTCACTACGTTCAAGCACGATCAAGAGATTTTTGCAGTGGATCAGATTAATCGGTGAATTCTCGTCGTCGACTGAGCACTTGAAGCGTCGTCGGGACGTCCTATATAGGGTGGTCTCGAACACCCCGGGGAGACATGAAATCATTGGCATTTAAAATACTACAACCCCGTTCTATACAAACAACCACGCGCCCTACCTCCCTTCCCGATTATTATTACGCGATATTATCCCCTGACGGCCAAGCGATATAGACAGTCTCGTACGAGCGACCACGCTTTTGCAACAGAACATCGATAAGTAGACACTGCAGCTTTCTCCGCATAATTAGTAGTACCTAATTAAAAGTTCGCTGGCAATCAAGAAATTTAGCAATTCTATAAATCTCTCTTAGAGAAATTCCGCACTTATATTTCAATTTACATTTCTGAAAAATATCAAAACAAGAAAACTAATTTCTCCGAATTATAATGTAATTCCTGCAGTTTAATTTTAATTATAAAAATGTATTATAACAAAATAATTAATATAGAAAGCTTTATCAGAATAACAAATAATCCGATAGAAAGTTCACAGTGTTGTTTAATTACAGTTTTAATGATGATTCTCATTTATGTGCCTTAAGTCACTTATTTGATTGCAAGAAACAACGGGAATAGAGTCAACGAGAGCATGATTTATCGAATCCAACCAGGAAGGGTTTCGATACGCAAGTAATCCGATACAGCCGGATACGGGGCGTCCCGGCGCATCGAGATGCCACTCGTCGATAGTCACGGGCATCGAAGTCGCGTTCGATTTAATTTCACGATCGTACCACGCCGAGGACCACCCACCGCGATCGCGAGGCATCGGTCATAAGCGATTTCACCGTGACGCCGATCGATTCTGCAAGGGGAGTGTTGTGCGCGTGGAAGAAGTGACGATTAGACACAATGGACCGGCTGTTAGAATGAATTAAACGCGCGCGTGAGAGGAGGGAACGAGCTTATTGTCATCCGCGAAGCCGTCGTCAATCGCGAATGAGGAAATCGGCACTATCTTGCCGCGACCGATGAAGCATCGGTTATGTTAGACTCCGGCAATCCCCGTTAATTATCCCCCGAACCTCGCGTGAAGTGAAAATGTGCGATTATCGATAGAGAGATGTGGGTTATTGAAAACGAATCTTTGAAATTACAGGAATTTACGTGCGTTAGTGTATGGAGAATCGCTTATTTTAGATATTTGCTGGCACTGTGGGAAACATAGGTGTGCGGTAAATGCAGATTTCTCGTCTAATTGTCTAGCGCAAACATGATATTTTATTATCACGCAATTGACTTGTTGGGCGCATAACATAAATAAATTATATAAAACACAGTCACATTTTTCGCAGATAAATTATTACAGTAATTACTTTAATATCGTTAAATTTTTAATATATAAAAATATATATTCACGAATAAGTATGCATTTGTATTTAGCGAGTTAATTAATCTGTCGAAAGAAAGTCTATACTATTAATTGATCTGTAAGAAAGGTAAGAATACGTTGTCGTAAATTCTAGTTGCTAGTCTAATAAAGTTTTTGTTAATGGAAAATAAAGCAACTCGATCGGACCATTCCTGAAATCGAGAATTCTGGATTACTAATAGCGTCGTAAACACCGACCTGATGCAATTAGCGAGACTACCTCTTGATAGTCGCGTGCTTCGGGGAACTAAAAACACTTATATGTTCTCGCTGCTATAAAATACAATGTCGTTATCGCCACACAATAAATTAGCCGATACCAAGAGACCGTCAACCCGTAACTTGTGTTACAGTTACAGTTAATTGAACGCCGTTGTGTGCCTTGTTCGCGATTATTTTTACGCGCGAAAATGGCATTTACTTAATAGTCTTCGCCCGAGGAGATACCATAAAATCCACGATTTAAGATTGCATAAAGGCAGAAATGTGCAATTGCTCGCAATGTCTTATCTCCGAGAAATATGATGGAAGTAAGCAGGGATTATATCGCAAGCAGAGAAGTACATCGTAAAAGATGCGCTAAATACGAGTGCATGTAGTAAATAACTATAATTACTTTAAAATACATTATATTAATGATGTTACTACAAAGCGTTAAAATGTTAAATTGACAATTTTATGGAAAATAAGAGGAATAAGATTAATTATTGGTTACCTACATTAATTTCTTAACTCGCTAATTCCATTAAGTTAAATGTGGCGCAACTTCTATCTTGCAAATTATTCCAAAAATATAAACAAAGAGATATTATAAGCCCGTCGGATCTTTCGCTCCAAATTTTTTATTAAAGACTCCAAATGTTTTCCCATCTCGACTCTGGATCGCGCGCCAACGGGCCGCATAACGGATCCACGTGCACGAAGCAATGGAAACGGCGGCGACCAACACGCGCGGCAGCGCCGTAGGCAGGGGTGAATGTGCGGAAGTAGAGAGGCAGGGAACAGAGTAGGGTAGCGAACGGGCCGAGAGAAAAGAGTAGGGCTTAGCAGAACACCCGTGTACCAAGTGGATTGCAGCGGTCTGGTGTGCAGGGCCCTCCCACGAACCACGCCTCTCCACGTGCCACCACGTGCACGCTCGTTCGCGCTCGACTCACTCGCCTCGCTCGCCTCGCTCGTTTCCTTCGTACCGCCGGCGCCGCGCCGCTTGTCCGCGACTTCCTCTCGTCAATCGCACATTCCTTCCTCCCGCTCTCTCATTCTGTTTCTTTACCGGTCCCTTCTTTCGACTTCCCTCACATCTCGCGGCCTTGCCTGCGCTCCAGGAAAACGAAGATGCGCGTAGACGAAGGCGACTTCCGCTTATCTCACGTATGTATCGAATATAATTCGAATACATTATCACGATAAGAATTGTGATTTGAATTCTAACAAAATTAAAAAATCTAGTTACTCGTGAAAGTAGAGAAATACATAAATGCAAAGAGGAAAGGGGTATAATTTTCTGATAATATTTAATGATTGATACATTTATTTATTTTATATTTAAAAAAATACTTTTTATATAAAACAATAATTTGGTTGAACGCGCGCGAAAGTATATAGCTCTTATGTATTGTCTCATATTTAAATGTAACTGCAATGAAACAGAGAAATTAATTATATGTATTACCGTAAATCAATTATTGAATGTATGTTAATTGCAGATAAATAAAATTCGTTGCAATATATATTGTAATTTCGATATAAGATGCAGTCACGCGACAATGTCTTATTTCCCGAAGCATCCCGGTGACTTCAATGCAAGCATGAGAAACGTCGTGTGCGGATTACTCTCGCGAGACTCTATACTTAACACGACTGATAAAGGCAAATATTATAAAAAATATATAAAACAAACCAAAAAATGTATCAACAATGGATTTGAGCAATATGTTCTTGAGCTAAGCATTATATAGACTTTCTCCGATCGACCGCGCGAATATGGAAGAAGACCGTGCGAATAGACGTTTTACACGTGCACAGATTTAGACGAATCTTAGTTACAGCATGAAATTATATCCGCATGCTATAATATTGTGGATAGGCAGAGAAATGAATAGAATGGCGGGGTGAGAGGGTGAGGCGGGATAGTGAGGGAGTGAGGGAGACAGAGAAGCCGTGTATTGCTGAAGATTGCTAAATCAGGGGATCGGTCCGTTGCTGCGAGGATCGTAGCTATAATTCCGTTTTGCGCTTATGTAGCTACGGGGATAATTTCATCCTTAGAATGATTCTAGTTGCCATAACTGGTAAATTACCGTGGAGCGGATTATCTCTAAGAGCCACGCGGACAAGCGTGCGCATCTTAAAGCGCCCGCGCATTGCGCGGGCAAAGAGAAAGGCATATTGTTGCTGATCGCCAAGTAACTCCCGGGAGATTCACCCATTATGCAAATCATCCGGACAATTCTACATGAGCTTACACGCTTCAAAGATTACAATCGGTTTTTTCCGTCATTAACGATTAGTTCTCGACCGTTGTGCCGCATCGGGCGGCCGTCAGGAGAATGTCCGCGCGAGGAATGCGCGCGTCCTTCTCTCGAGCGTCGCGATGGAAAAACGCGCAATCGTTACAATGTATAAATACTCGATTGCAGTGAAATTGCATTAATACTTTGCGGTGTAATATCGAGAGCCCCGATGCGCGCTCTCTCTCTCTCTCTCTCTCTCGGTGTCTCACTTCGATTTTAACGCCATTCACATTCTAAAATATTGTGATAATCCGCAGCGCCGAAGGGAGAAGTCGGAAAAGTATTGTTTCCAGATTTAACATCGTTTCAAGTATAATATATAAATTCTCTTATACTCTTTGGCGAACTACTATGGCGAACAGTAATTTTCTATTTTTCAGTCATATTTATAGAGAGAGATTCTATCACAATAATTCTTACACATTTTTTCCATTTAATACAAAATGAAGTTTAAAAGAGAAAGTTTATTCATTTAGTTCTTCCAAATTTAGATTTGATTCGGCTGCTACATAAAAGCCAAATGTGTGTAAAACGATTTGCTGCAATAATCTTGAGCAAGTCCCCAGCTCTATAGGGAGCGCAAATTACATCAAGTTTACTCGAGACCGGGACGAACTTTACCGGTCCGTCACAGTTTCGTAAGGAATAGGCCTCGCGTCTGAATCTAAAGTGGCAGAAAGCAGACGGTGTCTCTTACTTAGCAGTGAAAGGGTTAATTATGATCGTCCGGCATCTGGCGCGCGATGGACGGGCCCGCGGGGCCTCTCGCGGGACGTCTCTGTCGTGTGGGCGAACACGATGGGGTCTTAAATCGAGGATATCCCCGCGGCCGGCGCGGTTATGTGCCGCGCACGATATTGGACCCCGCTTTCTCTCACGCACGCTCGCTCGCTCGCGCACGCATCGCGACGGAACGTTATTAGGTGTGCCCGCATACGAGATGAGTCCATTGATCGCGCGGCCGTGGCGGCACGACCGCGGAGGAAAGTCCGTAGATAAAATATCTTCCCCACGCCCCTTTAGTCATCTCTCGTTTAAACGCGCGATAATGTATAGAAGAAGCATCGATGACGTGTCGCGCCATTATTTACTTTCGTCTACAATGCGATAATTTCATATACACAGCTGTGACTGTCTTAATATTCTTATACGAACTCGAAATTGTAAAGAATTTTGACGTAGCACCATAAGTTATTTATAAAATTTTTACGTTATAAATATTATATTAGAAAATATAATTTACAATATAATATCGTCATCACTATTTAGCATGTTATATTTTCATATTGTAATATGATACATGTTGCTCCAAAACTAACTGAAAATTGTTAATTATTAGACGACAGAGATTAGAACGCCAAAATTCTCCAGTAAAAACTGTTCATAATCAACGCGATCAATGATAAATGACAAGTGGTGAACGGTAAGGATTACCGATAAAGTCTCAACTCGATCGCAGATTGATAGAACGATAATTGCCGGCAAATCACCGGGACTTATCTATGTCAGGAGTAATAATCGTCGGATGATGAATCAATCGTAGTAACGATAATAATTCAATTCCATGCACGAGGCGTCATGCCGCGCACTCGAGTCCCGCTGCATTTGCATACATCTTGCATCCGAATAAGATTACGCGTAATTTACGCACGTGCGTTATACATCGTATGCGAGTTACAAAAGAATCGGCTTAAGTAACGCTAGTCACCCGTCTTCTTTATCTACATCGTATTTTGAAAGTGACCAGATGCTACGTGTCCGGCGAGACCGCGTCGTGTGAACCTTCGATGTCAGGCTGCTTTCACTTTAATTAAATTTAGCAAGAGATTAATGTTAATGCGCCTTACCGCCGCGAAGTAATGCTTGAAATACAGCGTGCTGCAGAACTAAAGAGCCATGCATCTTTTATTCGCAGATTAATTCGGAGTCGATTTTTTATTGTATTAAACATATCAAGGATCGTTGGTCTTTCAATCGCACCGTGAAAAAAGAGCTTTTCGAAAATTGAATTTCAGAGGTGCAAACGGTAAGGTGTCATTCTTCAATTTCAAGTAGGCTTAACAGAGGTATAATTGAGTTGAGTATTAAAATATTAATCGCGTAAAAAATTCGGAATTGATAAATGGTAACTATGCTCGGGACGTACGTTAAGAAGGAAATGATTCGAGATTGATTGATGAATCCATAAATAAAAGATGAGCTATATAGCTCTGGAACACCATGTATATTCGATGAATCCGCGTGCGTGTACGCGCCGCGCGCGCGCCGACAATCACCATTTCTCCGAAGGAGTTAAGGATGACGGCACACGCGCTCGCCGCTTTTATCGCCGGCTATTATTCAGCGTACACTCAAGGAATCTGAAGAGTAGCCCACGTGACACACCGGCAGATCTTATTACCGCCATTTAGCATTGGTGTTTAATTTTAAATATAATGGTAGGCGCTTCTCGATCCTCTTAGTCGTCGCGCGTTTACGGTTAACTTCATCGATTATATGTTTACTCGTATGCCCGTTTGAGACTGTAATTAAATTAATAGGTCGGTTGATTACATGGTATTCCCTTGATCAGTGCCTTTGACGAGAAGTACGAGAATCTAATGCTTCAACAGAAGCATTAAATCTCCATGAGTACATCTCCAACAACAAGTGATGCATCTTCTTTTACATAATAACGCGAGGCCTTTGTGTAAATTAAATCAAGCGCACATTCAAATGTTCTCTCTTTCCCTACACGCGGCCGAGAATATCATTTCTATACGCAAGGCTGTAAACGAGATAAATAACGATCTCAAGTGAAATTGGTTTTCGCAGTAAAAGCTCCGCATTTACTTCTCGGTTTATCATTATCTCGATATAGTGTATCCTATCCGCACGAGTCGTGTACACGCCTGCTGCCCCGCGTGGTTTCCCTCGCGCGGGTTAGAGTGCGGTGAGTCGGCGGAGGTGAAAGAAGAAGGTCGAGTAGGAAAAGTAGACGGAGGTAACGAGAATGAGAAAGAGATAGAAGGATGGGAGAAGGATACGGAGAGGCGCTTGCGACACGCAGGCTCCAGCGCAGCGCAACCGGCCCGATAGGTAGGTAGGTAGGTAGATATATCGCCCCCTGACCCCGAAGAACTACCGTGAGACCGGCTTAGCTCCGACCGGCGCGCGGAGCACTCTCCTTTGCTCTCCGCTTCGCGCGGCGTGCATCGCGTGCATGCACGTGTATATACGTGTGTCAGTGTGTGTTTTCTCTCGCGAGGCGCCGCGAAGTGTGTATAGGGAAGAGAGGGCACGCGTGACACGAGGGCGAAGGAGAAGGGAACGACACGACGATAGATGGGAGCCTCGTGGGTGCAGCCGCATCCGCGCTCCTCGGGGTGCATCGAGGGCGAGGGAGCGGGGCGGGAGGAAAGGGAAGGAGCTCAATGGACCGTTTGGATTACGCCGCGAGCGGTGTCGCAAGCGTTATAAATGTTGCTTGCGCGGAACCCGAGGATTTATGGACACGCCGCCGCGCCGAGGGGTTACGACCGACGACCGTCGTCATTTTTGGTCGTCCGACCGAGGAATTCGCTGTTCACGTCGGGAATCGTTAGCGCGGAGATTCGTTACAGGGAGACAAGTGGAAATGGATCGCGAGGCGTAGGTGGTCGGACAGTTTCTCATTTCTTGAAATGAATCCTCTTTTATCTCTAATCTTTCTTCTCATTGCCTATGCATATATTTTCTTTAATCTATTTCAATTAATTACTCACATGGGCTTGATTTACATAAGAAGTAAAAAAATTCATTTCATTATATTAAACATTAATTCCTGTTAGGTATTACAAAAATAGAAGAAAGAACGAAATTGGAAAGACTGATTTGTTAAAAGCTTCGTGATAGCTAATTTTATGTATTAATCCGAATCAACAAAATTTCGCGAAGCTATCAGACCGCAATTTTTGAAATATTTTTAAAGGGTTGCTCCGCTGAACAGGAAAACTTACTTTACTTGCTGTGGACCAACTTTCGACGATTCGCGAACCTTCGCTCGACCGAACATCATCCATGCGAATTTACGACCGCTGCTCGTCTACTTCTAATTCCAGTCGCGGCCGTAAAATCCTAAGCGTACGATTACGGCAATCGTTTTTTTTTCTTCCCGGGCCGCGCGTGATTTACGTCCCGAACTCGTCGGACCCACTCTTTCGCGTTCACGGTTCATCGGCGATTTATCGCCAGCCGAATATCGGCATCGTGTGCGCCAGGAGATTTTCCGCCATGAGAGATTTACCGACGGACTTTCGCCTGGACCGCTGTACAGGGTGTCCCGATAGTATGCGCGCGTTCTTCGCGAGAGCTTTTCCCGGACGTCGCTCTCGGGTGTTTCGCGATCCGATTTCAGCTCGCGGACGAGCGACGTATCGGAACTCTTCGTTATATCAGCGGGAACTGCAACGTTATAGATTGACTTTCTCTTATCCCGCGCGATTTGCCGCAGTACGGTTATCCGAAAGCCATTAAACTCGACGCGCGCGTATATACATTTATATAATTTTGTATCGCGCTCACTCGCGTGAACCTTGTCGTACGGCCATTAATTTTCGTACGGATACTTATTTAATTCGATATAGATGCAAATTTTCAAGTTCTGTTCCGAGTAATCGATCCGCATGACTTGCTGGTTTGTTCGCTTTTCTTTCCACTTCTTATTCCTGTTCCACACCAAAAATAGTTAAATATATTCGTGACATTCAACTTAAACACGTTCATGAAATCTCCGTTTCTCTCCTTCCTGCAGTTAATTATATATATAGCTACTCGCAGGCATGTTTTTCTTTCACTGCCATGCAGGGTTAAAAAACGATGTTCACATACAATATGCATTTTTTTGCATGTTGCAAAATAAGTCATCGCGCACATTCCGCAGATGAAAGAGTAGGCAAATAGAAATCTACCTAGCAACTATATATTCCCAGTAAACACAATTAAGAGATTACCGCGCGATTCGTGAACGCTACTCTGTGGGCAAGCAGAAAATATATTCAAGTAGAAAATATCGAAAGAGACACTACAAATGAAATTTCTATTAAAGCAAAGTTACTTAAAACTTAAAACCAATCGAAAATTTAAGCTTCCACTGAAAGTGAAAAACCCATAAACTTCGCATTTAATTAATTGCGCGTGTTCCTTTTCACGTAAAATAAAAATTTAATAAAAGTACATAATAAAATTTTACAACTCTTTGAAATATATAAATTTTCTTTATTTCTTTTAAATAACTATTTATATACCCAATAAAGTATTTACATTAAATAGGAAGCCATACATTAAGGAATGCAAAATATCACTTTTTAATATGCGCCATACGATAGAACTTATATGCACAAATATTGAATAAATACACGAAACGTGAGGACTAAGGAGAGATAAATGAGAATGCACACGCCGGAAAGAATGGCGTATAATTCAAGATGGCTGTGAGAGACGGTTCCACCCACGTCCCGATACTCGCATGCGTGCTCGAGAACCTCACATATCGATTCAACGGACCCCTTTCAGCAGCGGGAACGATGGTCGCGAGTTCCTCGCGGGCATCGAGCTCTCCGTCGGTTCGGGGATTACCGCGATTTCCCGAAAATCACATAACACGTGTTGCCTTTCCTGCTCGGATAACCAGATTCTGAGAAAGTGTCCCATTTAAAACAATTTCCTGTGATATTTCATATTGATTTCTGATAGTGAAAAGATACGATCTTATTTTTTTTCTCGACTTTGAAATCATTTTTATAAAGAAAAAGATAACAAGACTAATAAGAGATATATTCAAAAACCCTTTGTGATGATTTTAATTAATTTTTAATTAAAAGACTTTTGTAAATCTTAAACTTTAAGTTTTGAATAAATTGCTTAAAATAAAGATTAGGTACAAGATGCACGAGATATGTGATAAATTACAAGAACTCGGCGAACGAAAATTACAACGGTCGTTAATGATCAATGACTGCGTGTATATTATAAATTAGCGATGATTGCGCGGATCTTAATAGCGACTAATAAACGATTATTGCTTCCTCCTCTTCGAAAACACAGGGACATTTATAACCGTTTACCGTGTCTCGTTACACATGAATTTTTTCGTCGCTGTACAATCTGTCGAGCAAGAAGCAATTATGTACAATGCAGCTGTGCGTTTTGTGCAACGAGAGAGTCTGCAATTAACCAGAAAGGTCGCGGAAAGAGAGCTCAACCCCTGAACCGATAAAAGATGCGCAATGAAAATTCGCGTCATATGCAATTAAGTAAAATTAGTATCGCGGTAAATGATAACTATAATAATATTTATTAGTTCTTTATGTGTAATAAAAAAGTGATTAGAGCTTCGTTAACGGCTTCCTGCCGGCGAGTAATTTTCCGCGTTTTACTGGCGATTTACATTACAAGGGTAAGAGAAAATAATATTTATGATCTGAAATGTGATTGAGACTTTCGAATTACTCTATAAATGCTATAGCACTCTTTGACATGTGGAATAACTCAAAATTACAACATGTTATATACAAATATACATATAATTTTAATAACTTAACTGATCCGGATTTGTTTTTATATTTTTCAAATCCAAATTTCTTCGAAACGTGATTGAGACTTTCGAATTACTCTATAAATTACTCTATAAATGTCATAGCACTCTTTGACATGTGGAATAACTCAAAATTACATCAACATGTTATAGTATACAAATTTACATATAATTTTAATAATTTAACTGATCCGGACTTTTGTTTTTATATTTTTCTAATCCAAATTTCTTCGAATTTTATAACAGGTATATATATCTCATATCAGTCGCGACCAGATATTTCTTTCGATTCCAATATTCACTACTAAGTATATCAACATACGACCAGAATTTTTCGTTTGCGAATACCGGTAGCTCGCATAAACATGTGCCGGAGTTAGATAATTAATTAAAATTCGCCTCCCTCCCCCCTTCAGCGCTCCTCGTTCGTGACTCTTTTGCCTTCAGAACCGCAGAACCGGGCGGCCGAACCGACTAGTTTCGAAGTCGCCAGGCGGCTCGATCGCAATTAAGACCGGTCGAACCTGCCTCGCGTCGAACGTCTTGCATAACCATTCGTGTGCGTTTCGCAGGATGCGCGCTCCTTTCCGCGATCGGATCGTCTCTCGCGGCCGAGCGAATGATCCTCTCGTTGCGCCAGACGGAAAGTGATCCGGCCAGTTCGCGGCGATTACACCTTTGCGCCACTCTCGATTAATCCTCTCGTTTCTCGCGCAGCCATATGGCCAGCGAATTAATTCTAAACTTGACAGGATTGAAGAGACGAGCTCCGTAATCGTATTGTTGCAGAGAATACAAAGCAAACGTGATAAATACGATAGGCATGTAAATACTTCGGCGAAATTTTTGAAACTTTCGGTTTTCTGTCGGATGATTCGATGAAATCTTTTCGAAATCTTACGAATAACTCCAAGTTAATGCAGAATATTACGAGTCAAATCGTGATAGCAAGGTGATCTGCATGATATAAATAATATATAATGAGCTGATTCATAATAAAAAATTTATGCAACGTCGCTAGTCAATCAATTTCGCGAACGTGCGCGCGATAACGATTTATTTCTAAAAGAAACTCAATTACAATATTCAAGGACAGCCTGTCTCCGTTATAAAAGACGACAGGTTGTAACTATTAAAACTGTCGACTCGAAATCGAAAAGCCGTGACGTTACGTCAGAAAAGGCTGTACTACCAACATGTGTGTGTATATATATATGCATGTTTTCGTCGATACCGGTCCTCCTTTCCCCGTCGTGCAACACACACGTGATACCGGTTGCTCATCCTCTCACTCTCAGCAGGAAGATGAGGAGTATCGTGAGAGACATCAAGCAGACAACGTGTATATATACTTTCATCGAAACTGACGAGAGAACGAATTTTTACTCCGACGTCCTCCGACATGTCCCGCGGCAGATTTGTAAATAATTTTTCCCGAGATTACTCCCATATGTCCTTAGACACGTGTTATGAAAGTACGACTTGTTGTGTCTCAAACTTGAGAAAGTTTCCGACGTTCCGTGGATTCCAAACTTCGAGCAAAACAGACGCGGTGGATTACGTAACTTTTAAAGAATTAATAATATTGCCACACACACTCACACAATTTTCTCGTCAAATTCTAATTCTGGCCGAGAAGCGCGGTGTTTATTCTTCATTGCGTCGTACGCACGGTAAGAGATCATTAACGTCTTTTTCCTCACGGTGCACATAGTAATATTCTTGCTTATCCATCACTCGGGCAACGGCACGGAATCTCGAATAGAAGACGCGCAGTCTCGCGCGTTTTCCGGTAACACACGCGCGCGCGAACGTTTATCACGACGGCGACGGAGTTCCGGATCGCGCTCCATCAATTACCGAGCGATCTGTTACACGACTGCATCGTCGGCGTGCATCACACCCGCGCGTCGTGATGCACGTCGTCGGCAGTTGATGGATTCGAGCGAGCACCTAGCGTAGTCGCGAAAAAGGGTCGCCGCGCCGCGCGAAGGAAAGAGATGCCTATCGCTCTCGCCTATCAACGCGATACCGAGGCATGCGAGCGTAATCGCGACGCATCGCGAATGTCGCGACGGTGACCAATGGCGTAGTCAAGACGCGCGTTGGACGTAATTATTCACGGTATATTATCCCCCGTAAAAAACGACGGTATTCCCGATATTTCTCGCGTATACTCTGTATAGCCGTAGGAAAGGTCGGGTATTCGCGGAATTTCGAGCGAGCGGAGCGCATTCGGGCACTCAAGTTCCGACTATTCCCGGCACGCTGTTATTATTTACGATTACTCAAGTACGCTATCCGCGAGAGGAATCCGTGAATGGAGCGCTCATTAAAAACGATTCTGCCCCTCGTTAAGCATCGCTGGATAAAATATCCGGCGATATGACCGACCGGCTCCCACAGTTAGTACCGCCGATAATAAAACAACTTAAACAACTCTTGTTAACTGCGCCATTTAATATTTCGTTACATGCATTATCGTGTTTCATTAATTTAACAAATTCCGAATATATAATCTTAAGAGTATGCGCGCTCGATCGGATCAGAAAAGACAGAGACACGCAGTTTCGTAATCTGCGGAATCTCGAGTATTTCAAAATAATGAAACATCGAGATAGCTCTCTTGAGTCAGGAGAGCAACGTGCCTCTTCGACCGTTTACTACAATCGCCGCGTGCTCCGGCAATAATACGCGAACGCTACGTCCTAAATGGGAAATTTGCAGACTATCCGAGTAGCGGTAAATACCGCTAGCAAAGAGAAAGAAAGAGAGAGAGAGAGGCACGTCGTGTGCAATTTGGAATCTAACAAAGTGCGTGTGGAGTCGACGCACTTTCCGTGTTGCATAGTTAACGAGCGGCGAGGAACTACCAACAAAGGAACTACCTCCGCTACCGCGTCAAGATGGATTCGCGCGCGTAAGAAGCCGGTACGGGGTAATGTACACACACGTACTTGGAACACACGTGCGAATGTACGTGCCTCGGCGCCTGGCGGAGGCCGCGGAGAACGGAGCGCAGCGTCTTGGATGCTGCGCGAATCGCGCTCGAGGAGAAAGGACTTCACAGCCGGGGTCACCGTCGTCGTCGTCATCGTCTACGCGCGGGACATCATGGGAAAAGATAACCACCGGCTAATAGGGTCGCCGTGGGCCAAAGTTTACGCGCCGGGCCAGCGAAAAATCGCATCGGGATTTCCCACATCGTCGAGAGGGGTATCGACGTGCAACGCGATGCCGGATGATCGGCCGGTTTAACGTTTGATGGCTTCGGCCGATTAGCTCTCTCGGATGAAAGTCGAGATCGGTTTTATGCACTCGCGGGGTCCGTTCGGTTCCGCTACACGGGAAACACTCCTGAATATTCAAACGTCAAACTCGCTGACTAAATGTGATATTTACAATGGTATATTCATATTATCATTAGCACGTATTGATGCTTTTATGAAAGTTTATGAAAGTTTCTCATAAAGCCGATTAACACTTTGCCTTACGGCGCGTGGGTTACAGGTGGCCGTGCATTAAGCACACATGGATTAAAGAACAGCGGAAATTTGTACAAAGTTAGTTACTAATTCTATTTACTTTTTTTCTGTGAGCATAGGTATATTACCATATGTACTTTCAACGAAAGTATATAAAAAATAATTAGATATAAAAAGTTGAATAAAATATATAATTATGCCGCAATAAATATAAATCTTGAACTAGAAGTGAAATACTATTATTATGTTACTAAAGACATTAATTATTATTAATAATATAGATACTCAGATATTATCTCGATATTTATAAGGAATTTAAAGATATATAGGGACAAAGAAATAAATTACAGTAAAACGATTTCATAAAAACGCGGCCGCGATTTCAATCTCTCGATAAGGGTACGACAAAAACCGGATCGTCTAATCGATCTCTGATCGCTTAATCGAGCGGTGATCGATGCTACCGGCTTACCAATCTCGGACGATCAGATACAGAGGGGATCGGTTCAAGTAAGGTGCACGTGTAACGACGTTCTTTCCTGCGGTCATGTTTCGTCTCGTCCATCTGTAGATCTCGTATCGTGCCGACTGGCCCTATTAGGCCATCTATACTTGTCGAATCAAATACGGATTGGCAATGAGCTTCCACTCTTTAGAGCGGTTCGGTAAACGCGGGCATGGTCAAGCAACGCAAGATTAATTATTGTACAAGTCTACTGTTCGCGCTAATAATTTTTTCAGTAAACATTTAATTCATTAATCTAAAATTTTCAGCGAAAATAAGCTCGAATAAAATAAATGAAAGCAAATACACATATCTTTGTATCTGTTTAATAATTTTATTACTTACCCAGAATATGGCATTGCTAATATTTTCCAGTTTCTACTTTTTAATTGACATCCAACTTTAAACGATATAAAATACTAACGCAATGGAATGAAACTTTTTTACCGTAGTATGTTGTATGCAACACGTAAGTATGTACTTATTATCCATCGCCTCATTCGGAAGAGTTTACATTGGCCAATCTCGTTCCGCGATCAAGCCGGCTCTTCTTAGCACAGCGCGAGATGTAACGTGGGCGAATTCGTGGCGGAAGTCAACGGACGAACGAACAGGTAGATGTACTCGCGGATATCGTAACAGGTACCCTAATCCCATCCAGCTTTCTATACCGCCTGTGGCGAGGAATCACTCGTAAACGTGTACATTCGTGTAGCACAACTCCGAGTAACTCACAATACACTTTAATCACTTAACAAAGCTCGTAGAACACTTTAACTATTTATAATTATTATAATTAACGTGACGATATCTTGAACACGTACGCTACTTTACTAATCGTTTACTAATGCGTTTAAAATATTGTCCTTAGACAAGAAAATAACCAGATAGAGAAAAAAGAGATAAGATAGGAATGATCATCGGCGCTAATCGATATTCCGTTATAAACAATATAAACCAATTGTCTTTTCGACATTGCAACATCGATGCTTATTTAATAAAACTGAAGGTAATATCAGTTTATCGATAAACGATACGTTAATACACTGAAGCGTGTATTCCTTTTCTATCTTCCGTGAGACAATTACATGATAGATCATTTCTCATGACTTATTTCACCTTCTCGCTTCTTTTTCTGCGCTTTACTTCTACCGTACGTAAATAGTCACGCATATGCGTAAAGTGCAAAGAACAACTATATGCATTATCGATTTTGTTAGACTTCTAGGCGAGTTTAAAAGCAACTTTATTGCACAATATCTTAATCTTGAGAAAAAAAATGTACTGCTTGCGATACAATTGATCGTGCTAAAATAGCTACACTTTACATTAATAGGTAACTTTAAGGAAATCGGAAAACAAGTGAGGATTCTAACGTGACAGAAAGATGACAATAACATTTCTAGCATATTGTATTTACGAAAAATGGTTAAGAGAGAGAAATTAGACATTCCCGAATTTCGACTTTCTCTGATTATCGGATTACGACAAGACAATATATCTTTAGGCATTCGTATCCTCAAATTTTCACTTTTTACGATTTCTGTTGCTTAACGCCGCTCGATCCACGTGCGTCGGACTTTCATCTTTCGGCAACAGTTCCCCAATCTAGTTTGAACCCAGCCAGTAAAATTGCTTTTTCTCTCGACAATTAGCGCACTCTTAACAAATCGTGGCGATCGATCCTCTCTTAACTCGCTCCCCCTGTCATTTTCTCCTTAATGTACCCCTCCGCTTAATAATCCGGCAAAGCACGTAACTTTCCTCGAACGGTTTTTTGCGCATTCCTCCGTTTCTCCCGTATGGGTTCGATAATCGCCGCTTGTTTCTCGCTCGCTCGTGCTTTCGGTGAAT
This sequence comes from Temnothorax curvispinosus, assembly GCF_003070985.1. Lineage (NCBI taxonomy): Eukaryota > Metazoa > Arthropoda > Insecta > Hymenoptera > Formicidae > Temnothorax > Temnothorax curvispinosus. The sequence goes on along the minus strand of NW_020220878.1, from coordinate 475,519 downwards.
TCATAAGGGGCCGGCGGCAATCCGCGACCAAACCAAACCGCCGCCGCTCGAAAGTTTCTGTGTGCGCGCTTTGCTTCCTTGTTAATCTTAACCGGATGATTCGACAATGAGTAATATCGTTAAGTCCCGCGGCCAGGCGACTTCGCGGCTTTCGAAATCGGAATATCGCCTCCGAGGAAGCGCCCGCGTGAGTTTCCAATTTATGTGAGTGATTAATTTTCGAGCCGAAGCCTCTTGTTCCTTCGCACGCAATCGTGTTATGTCATTCATTGTCCGTTCTCTTTCCCGTATTCTCCTCTCTTGCGGACGCGTAGGCGAATACCGGAATATAACGATTACGTACGCAATATAATGATTAACATACGTGAAATCGAAGAAGAACAGAGAACCAATAAATAAAATTAAACTTTCGCTTTTATATCTGATCAGCGTAACCATTATCGAAAGAGATCAATAAACCTCAACGCGTAAAAACATTTCGTTTCGTTTAACGTGAAATTTCGTTACTTTTTCAGTTTCGCATAGCATTGTTTGAACTACAAGTAATATAATAATATTACCAATATTTATATTTATTTTGTAATCAAAAGTATAACATAGTCAGTCAGTGCATTCTAACTGTCATCACTAATCTAATCGATCAACAAACCGCGTACAAATCAATGGAGTAATCGTCACTCAATCTCAATCAAGATGGAAAAATTTCCGTGTTCGCCGCAAATAGAAAAATCCGCGATCGATTCGGCTTAATCAACGAGTATTAAACGTTCGCGGCCTCATGTTTGTTCACATAACTCACGTACTAATGATACGTTTAAATCGCTACGAGGGAGTAATTACAGGGGGCGTCGATCACAGGATGCAAGATGCCATTCACGTATATGTATAGGTGTGTACATATCGCGATGTATACGGGCAATGAGAAATACACCGGTAGGATACGATCGTATAGCGTGTTGACGCTGCACGTGGCACGGTCCTGGCGCGCCTCCGAAGATAATCGTCCGTCAGAGAATGCAGTTAATCCTTCTAAAGATCCCCTTTCTCCCTTATCAAGAGTGCGACAAGATAACGTCGCGATAAGGGCTGCGTCGCGGCCAGATTGCGGAGCGTGGGTAATTATTACGAAACGCAGATATTTCAAGCATTAGCCGCTCCGTTTGCGCGCGAAAGTTTGATCAATGCATTGAAATATATCTGCGTATCGAAGAATTAAATGCATTGCCCGGTAGTTTTAGATACATGCAAGATCTATTTAGAACTCTGAAAAAAAATAGATTCTGCCGAAGAATGCTCGTGCTTAAATCGTGTTAAGATATTTTGACGTTCAGAATGTATGATACTCAATTGCCAGTAATTTCAAGTATTTAGAATACAAGTGTCCAGAGTACAACGAAATAACAAGCGGTAGGCTCGATAATGAATCGAACATGTTCGGGAATGTGGGCACTACGGTAGCCTGGGGGGCATATCACGCTGGGATGTATCCCGGTGTGATGCTCGAGAGACAATCGCCTGTTAGCACGCGCAGGCGAGACGTCTGATCGCGACGTGCATTCTCTACTGACAGTCTGACACGGTCGCAATGCGAACGTATGTAACTGCGACGCTACAGATGTCAAACAAAATCCAATATACATTTTGTAAGAATACAATAATAACAGATTCTTATTATCTTCCACGTGTGAATTCTCACATAAAATATTCTCGAAAAGTAAATATAAAACATTAAAATATTCTCGAAAATGACCTGTTACCTGTGTTTTTCGTGATAATTATCAATGCTCTACAACCTGACCACAGCATGTAGAATTCTCAATTTTACTTCCTCACAATAATCAGATAAATTTAGAAAAAAAATTATTTATCAATCATATTTATTATTTACCATATATTTGGATGCGTTGAAAATTCGAAAGTTAAATTTAGACTCAACTTTTGTTATCCTCGTAATAAAAAAAGGGACACTTGCGTTTCGTCGAGTAACGGAGCACTCGCGTTCATGAGAGAGGCACAAGTCGCTGTCGCGGGCGTGAACATTGCATAATCGGCGCACGTGCGTGCAACGCGCGCGCGCCAAGCCGATATATACCAACGCTGGACCGTCCCGTGCGTGTTGCGCACTACGCGCAATTAGACGCACAAGAAAGAATAAACATGTGGCGATGCTAATTTATATCGGTAACGGTACAGCGCTACCGTAATACTCGGGTTGGTCACCGACTTACTCTCTCGTTGCGTTTCATTATATCGTTTATCACCGCTCGATATTAACGCTCGAGACCTTATCGTGCTCTCCCACGTGTAGGAAATACACTTTGATCATGTGTAGAGATATCCGTAAGCAACGATCCGTGAGAAATCACTGAGTTTATACACGAGTACTTACAATTAGTACGGATAATTATTCCAACTAACTATAAGTCGTCTCAATCTAAAATCTTAATAAATCAAAAATATAAAAGAAAAAGAAAGATTTGTGTGTGTGTGTGTGTGTGTGTGATGAAGATAAATAAATTACATGAAATTATTATATGCAAGACAAATTCCATCCATGACGATATTCCAATTAAACATTAGGTATATCTTGAGGAACAAAGATCTGGAGATTCCAGATAAATATTACGAGATACCAAGAGACGGTTTAAATATAGATTCAATAAAGAGATTTACATTAAATGTCGAGTGTTGCAGTCGGTTATTTTCTATGACCTATGAACAAGGGCCGAATCGATTTCTCCGAACTTGCAGCTATCGGCGGACGAATCCTCCTGATCGACGATTGAACTTTCTAAAGCATAGCAACGTACGGTCGCGCTCTCACACACGTGCACATGCGCGCGCGCGCGCGCAAACACACACGTGAAGAACTAGACAAAAGCGTCGCTCCTACAATCTCTGGCCTGTCGTAATGCATGCGCGCGAAGACAATCACCCGTCAGAATGCAGGTAGGGCGTCCGATCACGAGGGGGACCCCTCCGACACGAGCGCAATGCGAGCGCAACAGGCACCGCGATAGGTGCAACGCGATAAAAGGTGCCCGCTCTGTGCATCGCCACGCAACATTGTATTCGCGCGGCACGGCGCACAGCCACGGCCTGCAATTATTGCGAAATCCGCGGGGCACGCGTGCACGCTCGCGGGCGTGAGAGATCGCGACTTTTCATCCCGTCCCGCGCCGCACTTTTCCTCCATGAAGCCGGCGCCCCATTATACCTATCGGATTTTTGGAATAGCACGACGACGCCCTTCGCGCATTAAATCCGCACGCGATTTCGAGCCGATTAACAAGTCCTCGCCGTTAGTCAGGCTATAAGTCGCTTTGTGACGCGAATCGCGCGTTTACGTGGTCTCTCGATATGCATCTGATAATGCTATGGCAATTAGCATATCTCGCGCGATAATAATTTTTTTGGCGCCAGAATCTTTATGTCATAAGTGGGTATTTGTATAATTGCTCTTTCGTAAGTAAGGCATACACAGAGTGTGATATAGACCTGAGCTATTCTTGTCACACACGAGATAATATATCTATGCAAATGACACATAACGATTGCTTAATATGCGGTGTTGCAGTAAATAAATTAAATTCCATTCCATTTCCACTGATATAAAACTCGTAAAAGATTTCCATATCAATAAAACTTTGTCGGAGAAAATTCCGTGTCACGTTAAAAATATATATTAATGCATTTACAAGAGAAAGATATATATCTGTAAAATATATGGGTGCTTCAAAGAAATGTTAACATTTTTGTATTGTACATACGTAATATGGTAATTATTATTATAAACAATGCAAAATACTACTAATGACTCGATTACAAGATGTATATAATGATATCATATCTACATGTGGAATTTACACAATACTATATAGGTAAACTTTTTTTTTAATGCAGGAAAGATTACAGCAACAACGTAAACATAAATTAAATTAAATGAACGGTAAACGAGATACATAGGCGAGATAAAACGATAGTAAATAATCGTTAATTATCAAGCAACACACGTTCGCGCGATCGATCGCGTGGCAATTATCGCCGCTTCCGCACTTCTTCAACGTCGATGTGCAAACAATACCCAGGCAATTAAATACCCCCGGAATCGCTTCCGCGGAAAGGACGTCGCGTCGCGGCGGTCCGATCGCGCGGCAGGAGTCGATGGCACGCGTAATGGAAAGCCGAAACGGAAATTCAGCTCGGAGTCAATGGAGCGCAGTGGGCAAAGTCAGAACCGGTTACGGCGTTAGCTGTAATTGCTAACGTTCGCATTTAGACGAGGAGGACGAGAAGCCGGCCGACCACGGGCGGCCGCGCGCGGCTGGTCTGCTTTTCAAGTTTTCAGAGCGCTGCCGCACTGCAGGCGAGCGTACGAGCTAGCGAGCGAGCAACCCGCTGCGCGCGAAGTTAATCATCTAAGAGCTATCAAATTTATTGATATAGTTGCCCAAATATAGTCATTATGTGTTTTTAAGAACAGGATTAGAACGAGATTTACGATGCGATGCATGCAATTTTATTTCCCGCTATTTCTCATGCATTATGCATTTTCTGCGGAGAGGCGTCTCTTCTCCAAAAAGGCAGCTTTCTTTCGGGAGATTGCGTAAACATCTGAGCGCGCGCCGATCCCGGACGGACGCGCGGATTTTTGTCCCATAAATTAATACTGGCCGTAACGTAACAAACGACTCGATTCGAGGAAGGATTTTGAAAATGCTAATTAGTGTCGTCGTGTTTCGAAACGCGCGCGTGGACGCAAGGCACTGCTATCGCGCGCGCGCGAGCGACGATGCTCAACTTCATTAATATTTATAAAAATGTGCAAGATCTATAGATATGTGCAGCGGGTCCGCGTGTGAATTCGTCACACTCGAATCTTTCGGAAAATATATATAAAGTTATCAAATGAGAATGTGCCTGCAGGCGTTTCCGTGTTCCTGGTTGTTCTTGCGCGACGTCCCGTCGTCGCCGCCGTCGTTACGCGAAAGTTGCCGGAAATTCTCGATAGAAAGAGGCCGATACGCGCGATTTGTTTACGATATCGATAGATAAGACACATGCGGAAGCGCGTTTTATTACACGGACGCGGACAGGAGTCTTGTCGAGAAATATTAATCAGCATGTTAACTCTATTCGCAACAGTTTTTTTCCCCCCCGATCGTGTGTCTCGGCGACATGAAAAGCACGATATCAATTAACGCACAAATCGTATGGCCGGCACACACGACGGAAAAATTTATGCTGGATTGCGACGTTTTTCTGAATCCGTAATCGCGCAGTTCGAAAGTAAATTTATTGCAGAAAAAAAGATTTGTCAACAGTTCACGACGTATACGTCGGATATTAATTACATTCAACACGCGTGTTCATTAATACTGGCTTCATATAAATCACGCGTACGTTTGCATCATTTTTTTTTACCATGCTTGTACAATTTTTGATATTATTAATGATTCATAAATGCAAATGCAAAAGTGTAAGTGCTTCTATCGCCAAATAATTGATAGGAAATTTATACTCAATATTTTTGCAGTCTTTGTAACGTTTTATCACTTTATCTTCATCAATCTTCCGTTAAAGCTGTTCAAATTAAACGGATATTTTTTAACACCTTTTTCCCGTCCTCATCCTGCACCTCTTGCTCGCTCTCAGCCACCACGTAAAATATCTATTCAACAAAATTATTTGCATCGCGGAAAAGAATTTATGCTGATTAGCATCATAGACGAGTAAGCGCTCCTCTTTAAGCCGCCGCTTACCGAAACGGTGAAGTCATAAAATCGCGTCCTTGCGCCGGGTTACGAGGTAACGACGACGAAAATCGATGGTGTAGTTAGCAGTGGGTCGTCGCAGGATAGGTGAAACGTAGCGCGAAATGGGTGAAGGTGAAGGACACGGTGTGGCGGAGCGAGTGATACAGATATTCGGTAATCGTCCGTGGCGATCGTCCTTGCACCGTTCGCCGATAAAAATCGATTCGACGAAGTGACCGAAGTATGGCGAGGCTCAACAAGATACGGTTAATGATGCGAACGCTCGGTGATAACAATCTCAATGCGATTCTCGGAATCGGCGGGGACAATCGAAGCGCCAGTGAGTGAGTGAATTTACAGGGAAAGCGTTTAGTCTAAACGAGCTCGGCGATTTGCTCAGATTTCGAGTAATAGATATAGAAAAACAAAAATTTACTTTATATAATTATAAATTGTTTAATTATAATTGTCCGATGATACAGCGCCTTTTCCCAAATAACTTTGTGCTGAATATACTTAGAACTTTAAACCATCTGATATTCATACTTTCAGGTTTCTCCTCTTTCCGCTTTCTTATCGATTTTGCTGACTAGCCATAATCTTCTTCCCACCTACTCCTTCCTCACTTCAACTTGACTTTAATAGGAAGATATATTTAATTTACAATTTCTAATTAACTTTATACGTTTACTCCAACTGTATTTAACAATAATAACATGTTTAATATTATAATTTCAATACTGATGTTGCGTGAAACTCTTTACATTTATAACTCTAAATTTCTCAGCTGACGATTTCGCTACAGCTAATCAATTAAAATCAATTATGACTAAATTGCCTTGGATTATCCAAACAGTACAAAGTAGCGAAAATGATGTGGACAAACGAAATTTTCTCAATAAACAGTTATTAATTACAAAGTAAAAGTTCTCGGAAGAGTGAAATTCTTGTTCTCGAAGGATTAAAACGTCAAAGATTATTTCTTACAGCTACAAAACGGAAGGCGTAATATTCAGTAATCAAGCAACAATTCTTCTCACGACGAATCATTAAGGAAAAGTTATTGACAAGTAAAGCTCTTCGAGAGAAATTTCCGTTTGTCAACGGCATGTCTCCTTCTCTCCGTCTCTCTTTCTTTCGCTCTTCCGGGAGGTACTTCAGCTAATTAAACGACACAAAGCAGAGAAAGCGATATCGAGTTACAGTCCCGCGCTGCAGGTCTCCGTCAGAATACTCACGCGTGAGACCGCGTGAGTTATTGGTCTCATTAATCAGGCACCCATGAGGAATCAGTCTCGCGCGCGCGCGCGCGCATGCAAGCCAAGGAACAGCTGGCAGGTTCGGCTCTCAACGAGCTCATTTGCCGCGCGGGACGCGCGATGATACGCGAGATGAGGAAGACGTCCCGGGACTGATTTAGATTTCTCCAAATACACACGAGACGGAGTCTCGATTATGAGAGCGGCGGTAATACGCGCGATTTATGGGCCGCCATTTATATCGGCGGCGCATTCGAATCAGCGCGAATTACGGAGCGCAGCTGTCAAAGTCGCGGGCACTCTCCCGAGGTGCCGCGCATCTGTCGAAGAGAAGAGGCTCGCGCACTTGCGCAAGCCCCGCTGCGCGCTCGATGAGCGCCATTAATTAGCGGCGCTATCCGCTAGTAAATTGAGACATACAACGGGGCCCTGTCGATGCCTGTCAAGAGAATCGACTCTGCGGCGTCTCCATAGATGAGCGAGCGGCAGCAACGAAAGCACCGAGAGCGCGCGCGCGCGCGCGCGCGCTCGCCATGTGCGAGATTACACGCGAGTCGCCGGACCACCGCGATTGTTAAGAAGTGCTCTTCATATCGCGCAGCATTGACGGAGCCAGTCTTTTACTCCGCGCGCTCTTTCCTACGCGCGCTTGGTCCGGCGACGCGCTTGTCGAGTGGTGAAAGTGTAAAAATCCAAACTAGACATGGAATCGGCGCGCGCTACCCGCACTAGAATATTACATACACCACATATTACATTTATACGCAATATTGTGTCTATTAATATAGTTGTGGATAATCAATTATCTCGATAAATGTGTCGCTATTGCGCTCCGCTATTCTCTTGCGCGTTTCAGACGCCCGCAAAATCCAAGTATATACGTTCCGAATGGAATGCGATAAGATAGGTACGCTGTCTATTTCCACGGACAACGAGATAACCGATATGATTAATAACCGTTGCCACAAGGCAGAGCGAGAGATCTGAGCAATGAGCTGTGGTCCGGATGTCGGAGGAACTCGCGATGAGAGGGCTGTCGAGAGGAGCCACGGGTCACGGCGGTTCATAGATCACATCTGAGCGACGAGGAAGGAAGTAAAGCCGCAGGCTGGAAACTCCGGGGCCGATGGACTTACCGCTTTCGGGGTCGATCTACTATCGATTTCGATTTCTCCTTGAAATTTCACTACGTCGCGCTGTCTCTTACAATTAGTCAGTTAAAACACTCGACACCGAAAAAGAGAGAAAGGTAGAATAAAAAAGAAGAAAAGAAAAAGATGATCTAAAAAACAAAATTTGAAGAAATCAAGATTAAAAGATTTTTCGTATTTTTTGTGTTTATTTCCGATTTTTCTTCTCTCTAGTCTGTTTACCATTCTGCCTTTTCCTTTTTTCTTTTTTCTCGTCTGGTGGAGAATATCAGTAGCGGAGAATTATGAGAAAAGAATCCAAAAGGGGGATAAAGAGCGCGATAAACAGCGCATAATATTAAGAAGAAGAAAAAGACGCGACGGAGAAAGTAAGACGCAAACAGGTCGAGGATTAAAAAAAAGAAGCTAAACTAATGTGTGGTCGGCCCGGGAGCAAGTAAAAGATAGGGAGAGGTAGACGGAAAAAGGAGCGAACGGTAAAAAAGAAGAGTCAGGAGTTGGAGAGTTGGATCGCGCAAACATATGCATGCACGCGGGCGTGCGTGCGTGCGTGTCGATGCGATATACGCGGCGGATAGAATGGATAGAATCTCTTCGGTTTGGTATGCGCCGGGGGGCAACCATGCAATACGCGACATCCATATCGTGATTGGAAACGGAACTGCAGGTTCCGTGACCCCGAAACTGGGTAATCGACAGACAGAAAAAGACACCGGGGCACCTCTATTATGGAACTTTTCGGAATGGATTCCGAATTCGGAATTATTCCGTTTTCTCTATAGAAAACACGATAGAAATCTAGGAAGTAATTAAACAATTCCGATCGGAATCGATTCCGAAAAGTCCACTTGACAATACATGTCCAGGTCGCGAAAAAGCGACCTAAATAATTTACCAAAATTTACCACGACCGATTTTCCCAAAAAACGTTTTTTCGCGTGCTAAACCAGGTTTATTTTCGATCTAATTGATTCTCGACAAAACACTTCGTAATACTTTTTCGATTTTGACGATGTCATCGAAGCTCGCGCGGCATTGATAATTATTTATTTTATAATAAATATGCTAAATGCGTAAACGTTATAACATAATTTACGACAGCAAATGCGACGGGTCACATGAAATTATAACGAAAGTATTAAATGTGAAATTAGAGTTATCAAGCTGACTTAGAATTTATATCCACTAATTTCGTAGAATATGTAAATATTATTAGACATTAAGATGACAATATTAGCGGTAATTCCAAACGCGATCAAATCATTAATTTCACCCACCCATTAATACCTATCAATTAGAGTTATACCTATCAAAGAGAGTTTTTGATTACAAGTGATTATCTATATTTCCAGGTAGCAGAGTGACGTCAAATGACATATATTAATTCCGTATTAATGACGTCTCTAACGTCAATAACACGTCATCAAGACGTCTTTAGACGTCATCCTGCTACCTGAAATATAGATAATCACTTGTAATAAAAAACTCTCCTATAAAAGATAAATACTGAAAGGCAAGTACAATAGAATGATGAAGGTCCGAATAAACTTCGCGAATAAATTTTGTGGTAAACGGCCTACTCAAGAACGTTTTATTGCATACAATCCCAGCAACTATATATCTACAAAAGATACAACCGCATATATATATCATCCGGCGTTGCAAGTAGCATCGCTGATGCACTTTATCCAGTTCATAGCTGGCGGAAGTTGCAGCGGAAGCCGACCGGAGCGGATTTTCGGTGAAGCATGGATTCACTCGCAAGCCACGATCTTCGCGATCGGGGGGTTCCCCGATCGTTCGTTCGTACACGAGCGGCGTAGCGTGCGACAGCGAGTGATTTAGCCTTAAGATCGAGGTCCGCATACCGAACGACTGTGTGTGACCGAGTCTCGCGCGCGGGACGACGTATCGGTATCCCGTTGTTGGGGCCACGAGGCCTCCAAGGCCGCCGGGCTCGTAAAGCCAATTCGTGCCTCTCCCTCGCGTCGCCGCGCCGCGCCGCGGCGCCGCGAGACGGATTTCCAGCACGAGAACCGAATGACGGACGTCTCCGCGATCCTGGCTAGCACGTGCCCTTATCGCCACACCATACGGCCCCCGAAATTTATTGGCTCCTTTCCGAAGCACGGCGAAGATTTGTAGACTTCAGCGCGACAGTCGCGTGTGACAAAACTCTCTTTCAAATTAATTCAACTCGCGTTAACTAAATCTGCGACTTTTTTTACAGATGTCAGAGGAAAAGGGGGCGGGAAATGTCAGAACTGGAGAAACTCCAAAATTGTTTTATATCTAATTACAGAAATTTTGTAAAAGGTAATGCGTTCCGTGGAGAGTTTCTCATTTTTGTCAGCATAAATGATGGGAAAATGATTTAAATTAGAATTTATCGAGCGTGTTCTCCAAGTTTTGGAGAACATTGTGCCGCTTGATGATTCGATAAATGCCTGCGACATTACGCGGCTTTATATCGAGATATCCGGGAATCGTTCTTCAAACGATCATTCAGAAATCACTGTGATGTATGAGATGCGTAGGTGATTTTCGCGGTATAGATGACAAAAATATCAGGAAAGAATAACATAATTTTAGAGAGCACATAGATCGGGAGATATTTCTGAATCAAGTAGAAATTATTCAATAGCTATTGGACTGCCTATTGGAAACGTTACTTGTTTCACGATAATCTAAATCTTACACGGAGAAAATTTTATGTTAAATTTTACTATGCTGCCGCACCAACTGCGGACCATCAAGACGCCCAAGTTTAAATGCTATACCTAGTCTTATAGTAAAATTACCATGTCCATAGCATTTAGTGATACGATCATAGAATTATTCTAGTATTGAATGCTATGATCGTAGCATTAAATGCTATGGACTTAGTAATTTTACTATAAGACTATAGCATTTAAACTTGGGCGTCTTGATGGTCCGCAGTTGGTGCGGCAGCATAGTAAAATTTAACATAAAATTTTCTCTTGAAAAATAATATGCTACAGTGAAATTGAATCCGTTATACCGTGGGGGCCGGCTCAATTCACTGTGAACATTTTCAGCCAGGTCGCAAAGGACACGTCAGTCCTACTCATCGTCTCGCGGAATACCCAAATAGTAGCGATTGCCCTGGCAATCGGCCAACGGCCAACTTTGCCGTCACTTTGTACCAAATTCGCCGGGGCACATTCCCCCATCTCTCTCTCGCGATTCTTCATCCTTTCTCCCAATCATGCGGACGCTCGTCCTTGTTGCTTCATCGGCGGTAGCGCACGCGGTTATATAAATATTTCCATAATTGACACGTAGAGGACGTGTGTAAAAAAATGTGAATCCGCACGAGATTCATATGGAAATCCGTCAAGAGAATTTCTTAGAGATGTAATATATATGAACTGTGCGAGATGATTTATTTTACAGCGAGACCGCTTTTAAAATACGCAATTTAACGGCATACGTGGGAAATATATGAACTGAAACATGTAACTCTTTTTTTTTCGTCAAATGTAATATACCCGATGTTACGGGCAAAATAATACGTGTTGTGAGAAGTAAAGCTAGCAAAATTAATTAATATAAATAAATTTCCAATGCAGTTCTTCTTTACACGCTCGCTTCTCGGCTTTCAGGTCATACAGTGATACCCCGGGATCCGAGACGCGGGCAGGTTACTATATAATAAAATAACTAGTCGAGAATAATCTCCGCGCGCCGACATGGCATCACGTTATTTCGGTCTGATGGACTTGGAATGGAAGGGGGATGGAAGGTTAAATCTATCTTCGCTTCGATAAATGGAGGTCCATTAATGAATTGGAATGGCGGAAAATGTCGCGTCTTAAAGTGGAGCGCGAGCCAGGTATTCCGCGAAATCGATTCGATCGCGGTGTGTCGCTGGCGCAAATCGACTAGCCGGAGCCGGATCCACGTTCGATCAGAGAGGCCGGACATTTATATACACCTAAAGCTGCTAAACAGGCACAAAACATTGCATCACGAGGGACACGCGGCAGGTTTAAGTGCCGCCACTGCCGCTCGGCTCGCGGCCGAGGAGGGAAAGCCGGAACGACGACAACGGATCATGATAAGTTCTAGCTCTCGTGAAAGAACCCGATCATTTTCACCGACCGGTCTGGAAACACGGCGTGCGCTAGGTCCGCGTTAAAGCCCCAGAGACTTTAATGATGCTAATTAAGACGTCTGCGGAGCAGAGCCGAGGAAATCGCACGAAAGATTTCACCCAGAGGTGGCCGGTTTCATCCGCCGGCCGGAATTATAATGCGGGCATTTAATAAACGTTAAGACTCAATGTCGCTCGTAAATTTGCCCAAGTCTCCGACGGATTCGGAATAATCACGGTGAATATTAATTAGAGTAATTAGAGAAGTGTAATAAAGTAGGGGAGCTTTTTAGAAAGCGTTTTTCTTATCCGTCCAGAGGATCGCGTATCACGCGACAAATACGCAGGCGAGAACAAGCGTTCGCGAACGAACGCAAATGAGCGATTCGTGCGCCAGTTATTAGCTATACTTAGAGCGTAATTACTCCCGGAAGTTGTAAACGTTTAAACGCCATGCCGGGTCTTAAAGCGGCGATAATACATTCTCGCGCTTGGACTTCGCAGGCTCTCGATTGTATACGTCGTTTTTTTTTCTTTCAAGAAAATTGCGCGCGCGCGCTCAAAGATGGGATTAGAAAATGTCACTGACCAAAAGTTTTTCAGAGATCTCTGGAAATCCATCGTAGACTTCCAGCATCGAGAGCATCTAGAACAAATACATATTCAATAGGCATCTCTCACCATATCTTCCTTAAAATATTTTTAAAGTACGCTGCATTTATCATTATCTTAACATCACTCCGCCGTAGCTCTATCTTTAAGCGAAGCTTAATGCACGGATATTGGAATTAACAATTTAAGAAGAGGGATTTTAAAGAAAATTAAGATATTTACAAGACCCCGTAAAACGTGTCACAGCTATATTCTGTTATCGGTGCATTGCCTTTTCAATGCGATAAATAAGCAACGACACGATGGCAAAATTCCAATTCCGATTTTAACGTCAGCAACATTCACGGAGAGCCTCGCGAAAGTGATCAGCTGCGCGTCCACCTGTTAAAAGTCGCTCGATATCGCGGCGCGCTATCCACTTTAAACGATGGCCTTACTCGCCCCCGTTATAAATACGCGTACACCAACACACTCGCAACCCCCCGAGTGTGGGTCGTCACCACACAGAGAAAACGACGGCCGCCGATATTCACCCTCCCCCCCCCTCCTATGATCCGACGCTTTACACAGCTGCTTCGCCTCCCTCGCGCCCGCTTCCACTTATCCTACTCCACCCGCCGCCGCCGCCGCCACCCCCTTTCGCGGCCTCCTTCCGCCGCGACCAACCTCGCGGCCAATAATGACGTCATACTGCGACGTCGTCTATGACGTCACTGTTGTGCCGCAGTTCCGTTCATCGATCGGCGGCCCGCGGGGTCGCCGCAGGGGCGGCGGAAGATACACGTCGGGGCGCACTCTCGAGAGCCGATCGGCTCTCGCTCTCCTTGCGGTGACGACTTCGTGTATACTTGCGTTACCAACAACAGTGGGATCATCGCGGCCCACACGCCTCTATTATTTTTATTGAGCGCGCAAGTGACGTAACGTGACGGCGTGAAGCCCACCGAGACGAGTCGAAGGGCTGTCAGTGGTCCTAAAGTGGACGATCGGACGATGGGGAGCTATTATAAAAAAAAAACCGAGGAACGAAAGACATGAATAATAATACACGTGACGAGACAATCAGAAGACAAATAAAACGATTAAAAGCATAACAGATAAAACGGATGAGATGAATTTTATACTTTGCACCACCGACTTTGAATTGAATTGATAAGGAATACGCTATAAACGCGTGTAAAGAAATATTTGCAGCTAGCATGTGGCTTGTGCAACGATACGCTGTGTTTATAGAGCGTGAAATCCCTTATATCTCATCTCATCTTCTTATATTTCATCGTGTCTCGGCCCTCACGCGATATGGCGATGGGTTCACGGTCAGCCTGGTCGCGCCCTACCGATTCCGCAAGCTAAGGTCATCTAATTAACATTGTCGTCGTCCGTTGCGCGCGAGCATATAACGAAATACTTCCGCTCGCTTTGCCGTACACATGTATCACTTGAACGCGATAATTGAACATTTATCTGAAGATATTGCGATAAATTTTTTTTGTTATGCTAAGTTCGTACAACTTATCGGATAAATATATATTGTTCTCAACTTCGCAATTTTCTTCTTTAAGAGTCCACGGCATACATTCCACGTAAACGATATTCCAAAATTCTTACACGCGATAACGCGAGCGGGAACGAGCGATGAATTTAATTAGCAAATTTCTTCCGCGTTACATTTTCTACAGGCGACGTGAATGAAATTGTTAGACCGTGGGCGGTGGTGGAGGAAGCCAGCTCTTGCACGGCTTCCTGATTCCGGCTAGCCTCTCCCGGCTTTCGTGCGTGTTGACGTAATGTTAGCAGAATTATTATAAGCGCTCCATATTATGAAGAAGAGCTCGGAAGGGCTGAGCTGTTTCTGCCGCTTACGGCACGAGGCGCTTCATCACGGTTGTTTCATCCCCCGTCCTACGCTTACCGACGCTTTTTCCTTTTTGCCTTATTTAGATCTGTGCAACGTGAATGAGGCCACTAAAAAGGGAGCATGAGGCGCATCCGGAGGTAAATTTACGCAATTTTCCGATTACGTTGTCCCTTATTTCTATTTTACGAGAGCGCGCACTTTATCGACATGTCTTTTTACCATCGAGACGCGAAAACTAACAAGATCGTACTCATCTCCAATATGGATGTTGAAATCTTTTTACTTTGTGTGCATTTATACGTTTTCAAGTATGATATAGTTCCCTTTTTCTTCTTCATTATTTCATTGAGCGTACAACATTCGAACATACGAGTTGACATAATGTAATAAACTTTATTAGACGCGAGAAAAGATATTTCGCAAGTAAAAAGATTATCACCCTCCGCTTACCGGTCTTATTTCTTTTAAAAAGAAATATCGTCGCGTTATGTATCACTGCCAAGGATACCAGAGTCGTGACTAAAGTTACTTTACGCGAAACAGAGTTATTTCAACTTTGCCACCGTTTAGTTAGAATTTGTTGTCCCAGTGTCCTTGGAGTGCACGAAGAATCTGACACGGCGTTATCATAACATGCCGCGCGATTTTTAGAATTGCGCGTGATTTCTAAGTTCTCCAAATGTTATCCTCCATTAATAAAATTAATTAGTTACAAGGACGTATAAAATTATATCTTCTAAAATATTATACATTTATAAAATATAAGAAATGCCTTATAAAATAAAAAAAATAACTATAAATGTGGAATATCAGGATAACAACTTTTTGCGTCACTTTTACAGTAATTAAGAAATCTGATGCAAGAGTAATGCAAGTTCATTGATTTATAAGACCGCGTCCTAACATAAGTTCGATCTTAGAAATCACAGACTGATCTTATTCTTGCATTCGCAAATGTCAATTTGTAAAAGCCTATTCTGTTCGATGCATTCAGAAATCACCGAATCGAATTAGCATGGCCGGCAATTAGCAGGTTCGACGCAGGATGCGGCACGCGTGTCAGAATGTTTGCGTCACGCGTCGCTCCGCGTTTATCCGCGTCAGCTTTTAATTGAAATCCTCTCTCGTTGTGCTCGCGGAACGCATTAAGCTGATCTACGAGCCCGCGGAGCATAGGTGACACGCCGTTTAATATCAATGCAAAAAAGCCGTCGGCCTCCCTCGCCGTCGCGACCTCGTCGAGGAATGCCGGGACACAGTTATCTCTCAAGCACTGTCGATCAGAGTGAAAGAAAGAAAGAGACAGAGGGAAAATCCAGCCGGTACCAACTAATAAATTCCGATATGCCGTCAAGACACGCGTTGACGCCATTGATTTATCGTTCATCTTAATCATTGCAGAAGACGATGTTGAAAAACGAGAAAGAGAGAAGAGGACCCTGAAGACTATGCTGGATAAATTAAAAAAAAAGTCAGCTTTTTACTCATTTTGTTGTCGTTACAACAGAGTTATTATATAATTTAATTACGCCGACAAGTTACGTAAATATTGCAGATCGCGCACGTAAATATTGTCCCTTAATCTTCGCGGTAAGATTTTCGAGACATTCGCCACATTTCCGAAAGCATTTCACGTTTCTCTCCGGCTTCCAGCCGGAATTAGTCCGGCTGCATTCTTACGCGGCGCATCGCGTAATCGCGGGATCATTATAGTATCATTAACGTATCGATCATTATTAATATCGTTATAACTCATCAGCGTTTTTTTTTTTTTTACCGACGCGATAAGTTTGTCGATCTGAAGGACGATCTCGCGAATACATCAGTTACTACTACAAGTATACGTACATTTTCCGAATCATTTCCATTTTAACATAGATAATCGCGCAAAGGTTCAATATATTTATATATAACAAAATAAAGTTATTTATTTCATAAAAATATTCATTTCATTAGCATACTTTTTCTTTCAGATGTTTGCCTGAAACGCATTTAAAACAAGATGTATAAAAAAAATCATTAATATTGAAGCATTAACAACACATTACAAATTTAAATTAAATTGTAAAAAATTTAAAAAATGAGCAAAAATGACGTTCTTGCACGATTGAAGAAAAAGAGATGATCCGGATATGGATTCAAGATTTCAGGAGGCTGGGAGAATCGCGGGTGGAGCAGGACATAAATATTTGAAGACAAAAGTGAAAGCCCGCGAAGTAGGTCGTCGGATGAAGGTGGTACGTCATCGTCGTGGGATTATTGGCGACGATCAATAGCGTGAGGAGAGACGTCACGGCGCGGCGCGGCGCATCGCGCACTCGATCATCGGTATCATCGTCGAAATCGCAGCCTCCTACAGACCGTATGGGAAATATTTGATTTGCGCGTTCGTTAAAGCCAACCAGATTACCGCGTTGAATCAATACCGGCGCGCTTCGTCAGTGCCACCGTCGTCGACCACACATTCTCATGTATATCCCGATATTCTCTCTCGTTTCCACGCAAGCTTAGAAATAGCCTGCTAGACTCTAACGTCGAGCTTTAAAGCGGGCTCTTCATTTCCTCCGGCGGCGGTGGCACGCAAGCTGTGGTGCACACTTCGGAACTTTAACGGCTCAGAGGTCACCCTCGATAATAAACGTCCATCGAGTTCAGTGAAGTTCAGCGAAAGCCGGCGCTATTAAGAACTGCTCTGCGATGTGACTTAAAGAGAAAATCGATATGAAACAAAAAAAAAGTATTAAAAAAGTATTTTTCGCAAAATAGAAATTCGTTCGTTTCCAAGCGCTTTGATATCTCGCTGTATTTCGACGGTTATATATCGGGCGTCGTCAAGCGTGGGAGAATCAACGTGCCGTTATATCGAGAAATTAATCGCGGGACGAAAAACGCGGATCCTTCTCTGCTCGCGATGCTATCTTTTGGATCTCGTTCGACCGACCAACTCGATTTGTGCCGGCGCGGTTTTTCCTTCATGCTGGTTATTCACCGATGCACTATTTCTGTGTCATCACCGGCCGGTGCGCGCCGCGCGCTAAAAAAGCTCGCGAGGAAGCACGTGCGCGATGCGCCGCCGCGCCGGTGCCGCTGCTAACAGATGCAGCACGTAGCGCATATAGACGTCCCTCACGGCGCTCCATCGCGCATTACTGCACAGTGACATCATGCAAAAATTACGCTCCGTATTGCGAAAGGTATTACGTTTATAGCGCGACGATTGCGCAGCTGTTGTATTCGTAGAGAAATTGCACGTTGCGTTTGTTCGATGCTCAAATGCACGCAAATTCAGCACGTTAAATGCTCGTCGAAAGTCAACGTGCGAAAATTCTCTCGTGTCACTCTTCCTTCGAGAGTCCTTCATTGTTAGCGAATCATTATTGTTACAGTTCACACGTTACGAAGCAATACGCTTTATGATGTAAATCTAATGCGCAACATATATAAATTAAAAATAATATAAGAATAAAAGACACGTATAACAAAATGAATGCAATTCATGATGTTCGATATGAATGATATTATGTAACATATTGAGATCAGTATCGGTATACAAAAGACACGTTCGAGCACGTGGGCGAATTTGTTGACATCTGTGTATCGAGACATTTAACTGACGTTGGCCGGTTGGCGAAACAATTACTTGCCGGATCTCTCGCTCTCTCTCTCTCTGTCTCTCTTTGTCTGCAGTTAGTATTAGTGGCGGATTGCAAACGTTGGAAGATCAATATTTTGGTAGCGGTTCTCATGCCGCACGCCTGTCGCGTGTGCGCAAATTCGGCACGATTAGTCCGGTCGATTGTTTACTTGGCGGACTTGTTCCACTTGACAATTGTTCGTAGGCGACACACTCGGAATTACAATTTTCGAATAGTTTCCATATACCGATGCTAAATCGAAGTTCAACAATCGATACATAATCGACACCTAAAAATGATTGGTATCGATGAAAATACATTTTAGATATTTAAGAAAATATAGCTATCGCATGCCGATATATAACGACTCTATAGAAATATATATTAGAACGTATTCGTGGAATTGCACTCTCTAATTCTCCGCTGATTAAGTATGTGTGTTGTCCGATGTAAAATCAAATCTTTGTAATGCAAATTTGTGCAACGACGTGCAAAGATTTCTGCCGTATCAAATGCACGTAAGCTATTTTCCCGTTTTACTCAACAAGCGATGGATTTTCTTCGGATTTTATTTTTCTCGACTTGGCACCGGTCGGTCCAGTTTTTCTTGTCGCTCCATTCTGCAAATTTCTCGCCAGCACTTCTATCTCTCTGCAACTACATTGTATAATTTCATTGCGTATCCTATAAACCCGTTCGCCGCTACGAGAAGTCTGACGCAGTGCACCGCCCACTATATACGACAACGCTATGACAATAATGCACATTCTCGAGTATGAGGCTAAACTTCGCCAGAAATACCCAGCGCGCGTATATATACTAGTCAGCACATTGAGAAATTTTGCAATTTCACTTTTTTATGAGATAAAGTATTCCGTTCTCTCCAAAATGCACGAGCTAGATTTATCCTCAGATCCTGGATTAAATTATTCTTTCGAGAGTAGAAAATTCGAATGTACGAGATTGCTATCTCTCTAGTATTGTTATTTTCGTTCTCAACATGTCGCATCCATAAACAATAGACTAATAGTACCAGAATATTATAAACATCTAAAATAATATATCCTTATTTCGCGTAAATATTACAGAACATTTTATGCTCAGAGCTTTTATATATAGCATCAGAAGAGAGCATCATACGAAAAAATTAGAGGAAAATAGACTAAAAAAGATAGGATTACCGATTGCATTGAAACGCTGCAAAGAACCGGTAAAATCTAGCTTCGAAGTCAAGCCCTCTTATAAAGAAAAATTACTTTATTTCCCTCCCAACTTTGTCTTCTCTCAATTTTCGCGTAAAGAATGAGATCGAGAATTTTTGCCAATGCGGTTATTCACCAAACTAATCGCTATCCCGGTACTCACGATTGCGACGCTCGCGATCGGCGGCGTCGAGAGTACGCATCGTCATCGACGCCCTGGCACGCGCTGCTACCCCGATATGTCGTCGCTATACGTCGTCGTCGTCGTCGTCGTCGTCGTCGTCGTCGTCGTCGCGACGCGCGGCGTCACGCGCGCTCGTGATCCCGCAGCGGTTCGCCTCGGCCGCCGCGCCGCTTTAAATTTAGACGCCGGCTATTACGCGAGCAGGCTCGTGCCTCGACGCAATCTCGACGACGTCGCTTCCCCGGACGCCCGCCGTCCGCGTCGCGACGACGGCGTAACGCCGTTTCCCGGAAGCGATTGCGAAACGCGGAGGCGAAACACGGAAATCACGAACCACCAGAATGCAGGACACGTTTCACATGTCAGGCGAGGCTGGGGTGTGCAATGCGACACGTGATCCGTCCCCACAGCGATCCGTTTTATTAAATTTTCAACATAAATTAGCTATTATTATATTATTTAATTAATTATTGTATTACTTAATTAACTGTTAAAATGTTATGTCCATACAATTAATTATAGAGTAAGTTCGTTGTTTGAAGAAACCACTTTAAATATCAAATTATGTGATATTTAAAGTGGACAATTACAAATTGCAAATTGTAATACCGCATTAATAAATAATGCTATGATAATTAAAATATGTACGGAAAGATTGAAAGTGAGGAGAGTAAAAAATTTAACAAAAGTAAATCTACAATTTGTAAAGAAGAAAAGTGGAGGAGAGCGAAAACTCAATTTAAGAACCACTTTATTTATTTAAAAGCGGATCTTGTAAATGGGGACTTACTGCAATTTTTTATATAATTTTATCATCATGCAGCTGTTAGGGCAATTCATGCAATTTCTAATTAATATTGTGATTATTTAGTAATTAGAATTCATTTACTTTGCAGAGTCACGTTTCGCAGAAAGCAATATATACATACATTATACATACATATTTGCAACATATACGTACATGCGTACATCTAATGTATACGTACACTTCATTAATTACGTAACGTTTGTCTCGATTTAATGCCTGTCAATCGCGACGAATACTCGAAATCTCCAGTCACGGTTTAACGCAGAAAACGCGTCAAGTAGCGCAAGAAATTTCTAAACCACCCCTCTCCGACTTCGCGTTCTGTCGAATCAACTTCTGCGCGATCGATACGACACGCGGCATATATCGTATCTCGCCGAGTCACAAAAACGGCAAGGTGTGTCGGATCGCGACGATTACCTACCTGCCAACGAAATCTGCCCGAGGAAATACCCGGCCATCAATCAACAATTTTCTGATCACTGTCAATATCATTGAAACAAGGTATTACACGCCTCGATAAACCGTTCGCGAGAGAAACCTGTCCGTTCCGTTATGTTTATTTTACTTCTTTTCACTTTGTATCAAATTATTTTAAAGTTATGTAAAATAAGGCAATTAAAAAGTTTGAAGAATCAATATCGAACTCATGAAAAAATTCATGAATAAAAGTAACGACGGTAGTTGCGGATCGCGGTAAAATTAATTTTGCATTTATCTAAATGAATAGCGAAGCAGATTTCAAGTGAAAAACAACATGTTTGTCACGGCAAAATCAATATTTAAAAAATACATGAGTTCTCCTTACCAAAGGTAATGAGTTTCAATTTGCCCAATATTTAGTATTTCAATTAATTAATTAATATTGGAGATCATTAATATTAACGGCAACAACTTGATCATTTTTACTTTTTCGTTAGTTGTGTTATAAATACAACACAATAACCGCTATGATAAAACGCCCATGATTCGGGCAAAACCTTTCGCGGTTCTCCAAGGGTGAAAAAAGAAAACCGATGGAAAACAGCAAATTCGTTTCAAGCTGAAAGGATTTAGACCGCAAATAAAAAAAGAACAGCAAGGCTTCCTTACCGGAAGAAGTCCCTTCGGGCGAGCCGTCGACGGAACTCTGCGTTCACCTTGCCACGGTCGATCGAAGCATCTCTCGCGTCGCGATCGAACGAGACACGGGGTACCGGTACTGTGGTACGGCGGGCAAGGATACCGGAAACGCGGAAGCCGCGTGCGAAGACAGGTGACGGCGAGAGCAAACTGACGGGGGCCACGTGGTGGAGGAAGGTTCGACCGTCACTGAAGCCGCGTCGTCTGCCGCCGCCGCCGTCGCCACCGCCGCCACCACCACCACCTTCTCCAACGCGGCAGTAACGACGTCGACGGCGACGTCGACGACGGCGATGCATGACGCCCAAAATAGCGTCGTCCTTGGTGGCGAGCATGACGTCGTCATCCCGCCGCACGGTCGATGACGGACGGGGGCGGCGTTGTGACGTCAGTGTTAATGCTATCGCCGCCGCCGCCGCCGCCGCCGTCGTTGCCGCCGTTGCCGTCGCCGCTACCGACGCCACCGACTCGACGCCAAGCTTGCGCGGCGAGTATTCACGGAACGGACACGAGGCGCGAGTTTTCCGACGGAGACGATCGATGGAAATCCGCGCGAGGAATCGAATTTGCCCGCCATATCTCGATACTATCCGTGTTTCGCGATAGATTAACGGGCAAAGATCGATGACATTATACGCGTATATTTTACAGAAAAGTTATAGTAATGAAAATTTTTTTTGTTTTTACTGCATGAGTTCTCTCTCTAATAATGGCCTTGAGAAGACTGTTTATCTCGATAGATTAACGAATAAAAATCGATAACACTATACATGACATGTATTTTACAGAAAAGTTGTAGTGATAATTTTATAGAAAAATTATGAAAAATTTTTATTATCTTTGCTGTATGAGTTCTCTCTCTGGCCTGCTTGAGAAAAAAAATTTTCCAACTTTTTTATTTTGATTATTTTTATTTTAATTGCTCGATCAATATGAAATGGATTCTTAATGGACACAAATATCAAGATATATATGTAAGAAATAAGAAAGAAAGGTAAAACAAATTTTAAATAAACTAAGATTCGGAAACACGTTAAAAAGTTAATTACAGCTAAATTATATTCCTCGTCAGTGTCTTCAATATAATGCCAATCCTGAGTTCAAGATATCTGGATATTCAGAAATAAAAAGCTGTGAAGAAGTTGATGGAGTTCAATCAAATTCTCATTAAGGAAGTACTTACTCCATTTCAATATAAAAGTTTATAAATGAAACCAGTAACATTGGATAGTCTGTGTATACAGAAATAAAATATCTGCGATATTTTTGTGCCCTTGATTAATCGCTATTTCATCGTATATTTTGGAAAGAAACGCACGACCGCGAGCAGAAAATTACCTCTTCTTGCGATTTATTTTTGATGTAAAAAATCATATTTTGAGTGTGCCGTCAATTTTCAAGAAAATGGTGTCCTATCAGTTTCAAGTTTAACATATACTATTATGTTATGTCATGAACGATCTATTAATGGATTGAAATATCACACGTATACAACAGATGATAACGAAAATATCAACGGCCGTTGACAGCCGTGATCCCGATATACGAGCGTTGCAGAATTCATTTATTAAGGGATTGCACGTTAGTCACGTTAATACACGTGACATCACTTTCAACAGCCGCCTGCCGAAAAAAGACTTGGGGATAATTCGGACTTTTCGCGGCGGCAAAAATGCGTAAAGCCACGCGTTGTATGACGCACATGCTTCACCTGAAATAGACCTCGCCATTGCGTTGTGCCTGAGTTTCAAGTAAAACGACATGATTTTCCGCGCAAATGGATCAGTTTCACGCCGTAAAATCACTCTTACAACTTGCCTTGTGTTTGCATAAAAATCAGAGCGATTAAAATTAACACATAACACCTAAAGAGTTATACTTAATAAAATTTTAACTATTGCAGAGATCAGTATAATTATTATTAGAAACTTATTTACACAAAAGTACGTTTGTTAGATATTTGAAAATTATTCAAAGATGACAGAGGTTAATTACGTACCGCCGTTGCAAAAGTTATATTGTACGATTCTAACAATAAGCGAATGATGAATTAAAATACGTGAGAAACAAAGAGCAAGGAGGACCACAAAAGCCACATAAAATATATTATATTATTACGTTAAGAGAGAATTTTTGTATTACGTGTATAGGTTACGTCGATTATATCGCGCGACGTTAACATGACGACGACAGACCAGGTAATTGACTGCTTTGTACTCCCCGGCGATTTCTTCGCGAGAGTCACGATACCAGAATCTCACCCTTTCGTGCAATACGTACATCATCCCTGACAAAAGCCTCATCACGACGTCGCGGTAACAATGTGCGTTGAATATTTGACGAAGTCTCGTGGTGTAACATTTATGCAATATAGATCAACTCCGGCTCGCCCGCGTTGCCGATTTTTGTACGCTTTTTTTTCCCTTGTCCACCCCAACAAGGCTCGCTTCTTGGTCGCGTGTCCCCTCCGTCCGAAGAAAGGGTTCGATAGATAGCGAGTGAATTTAACGTGAACGTCGTGATTGGGTATCTCCTGGCCGCCTACGTTTCGAACAATTTCTTCCATACACACGTATATTATTTATCCTAATTTCTGCACTTGCGAAATGTGTGTGTTCGCTGGTTCGTGTTTAATCAAGCAGTATCATAAATATTTCGCCCTCGACAAAATTGAAGTGTTGGACGATTGATATTTGATCATGAAACTTAATATTTGTTCATCGTTATATAATATCGCTATAGAAAGAATTCATAATTGTATTGATTTACACTTTATGAACTAATGAAATAGAATATTTACCGGCGGGCGTAATATGATATGATTACATATTAATGAACTGAATTAAATCACAATTTGGTATGTTGTGGATATTAGACATTAAAGTCAATTAGCCATTAAAACTATATCATTATGTATAGGTATTGCAGATTTGCATGTATTTGAAATTGAAATCATTTATCTTATAGATATATTCGATCGAATTAAATCGGAATTAAAATGTTAAATGTTTTAATATTTCATATATAAAATATGATATATTTACACAATTATATTAATTAAAACGTTATAAACTTTTGAATCTCCTACGCACACACACACACACACACACACACACACACACACACACACGACAATCGTGTAATATTAAAATTCCTACCGAAAGTTCAACGTTTTAAAAAGATCGTGTAGAACGCGTAATTAATCGCTGTAACGTAAATAAAAGGTGAAATATTTTATCATTCAACAAACGATAACTCCATTTTATACAATATTCACCTCAAAATCCTGTAAAATAGAAATTCCGCGCGCGACTTCTATTGCCGATTTTTCTTCCTAAAACAAAAAAAAAGATTGGCAGTCTGCCGTGCGTGGCGCATTATTATCTCATCTCTCAGTTACACAAAGGTACGTTTTATCTCGGGAAAGCGCGCGGCATGAATTCCGGGGCGAGCGTGATTTATACAATCTGCCGGCTATCATCGGCTAACGGCCGATAAACAAATCGATCGGCGAACAAATCGAACGAATCGCGGAACGCCTTATCAGTGCCGATGTCGCGTCGCTGCGCGTAACAGACGTATATATGATTCACGGCGAGCGAGCGGAGCGCGGTGTGGCGGGATGCTCGCAACAGTATCAGAGTGGTGGAGTAACGGCGTGTTCTTACACGAAGCGATAATACGAGGCACGAGGTTTATTCCTCGCGCGTGGCTCGACGCTATAGCACACGTCGAAAACGTGAAAAGTCTAAGCGGCACGTGATGCGTCAGCCGTCTTCGTTTCCGTTTTCGTCTCTTTTGTAGCCCGGCCAAGTAGCCGCGGATCGCCCGACTCGCATGTATATTTAGTTTGCCCAAGAAAACAATGCAATTGGCCTCTAGGAAGCGCTTGCTTCGGTTCCACCAAGATATTTTTTTAACCCTTCATACTTTGACTGCCAGGAAGGAGGAGAGAAAAACAGGGGGAGAGAGAGAGAGAGAGAGAGAGAGAGAGAGAGAGAGAGAGAGAGAGAGAGACAGATTATGTGCACACGAATAATATTTTAATTATTCGTGTGCACATGATCTCTCTCTCTCTCTCTCTCTCTCTCTCTCTCTTTCTCACGTTTAAGGGTATAACTTACTTTGAATATTCACATGTACACTAAAGAATAACTCTTCATCGTCCTTATACATGTTTTTATCGACAAAGCTGTCAATTAATTGTTATGTATGATCATACTCTTCTAAACACTAAAAATAACAAACAATCTCTCGGTGTATAAAATTCTTCTATAACTAATTTTGTACAAATTGTAAATAATTTCTCTAAAAGACAAATTGCATGAATTAATAAATTTATTTTTATAATATTTAGTCTTGTCTAAACACATTATAAACTACCCTTGTATCATTTTGTTTGGTCATTTCGTTGCTTCGGAAATATCGAAAAATGATAAAAATGGAAAGATCGATTGATAGCGGAAAATAGAGTGAAAAAACGACGTACAGTACTTATAGTCTATAGCCGAATAAATACACAGCTATATGGTGGACTTTCGAGACATTGCGTATACGCATAGTGAGCATTACATGAACTCGCTTGGAAAATTGTTCGTCGTGCGATTCACGCGTAACGGAATGTTATTCGCTCGGCGCGAAAATAGAGATTGCGAGCGTGGAAAAGAAATAGGACGACGTGCGCGCGCGCGCGCTCACCGATTGTTAGCGGCATGATGGATAATATAATGTATAAGAATTTTTATACACAGAGAATATTTTCCGATATCACTTTAAGCTACCCCCTTGTGCTGCTCAGTGACTGCGTGAACGAGCTCTACGTTATAACGGGTGCGCGGCGTTATACCGGGGCCGCAAGAAAGCACGCGCGCGCGACGTCGTTATCTTGGTTTACGGCACACGCGTACATAATAAACACGTGTAATATACGTGCATACAACGCTACGGCTGTTTATGGAGCTCCGGCCTTGACGAGTCAAGGGACGCGGGATTTGTCGCTTATACAAACCCACCCTCCCTTCCCCTCCCGCCACCCCTGCACCCACCTGCCGCCCAACATCGGCGTCTCCAACAACCCGAGAGAACAACTCAGTCCGGACACGCGCGTGCAACGTTCTCTTTGATCGCGGAGATCTCCGCCGGATAAGTCTCACTACTGAGAGAAGTCGATTAAAACTGGCATTCGGGGAGCGCGCTATTAGCACTA
The DNA here is from genome assembly GCF_003070985.1 of Temnothorax curvispinosus. Lineage (NCBI taxonomy): Eukaryota > Metazoa > Arthropoda > Insecta > Hymenoptera > Formicidae > Temnothorax > Temnothorax curvispinosus. The sequence continues at coordinate 448,609 of NW_020220878.1, read as the reverse complement.
TATTTGCTTATTCTATCCTTGTTTTACACCTAATGATAACGATAAAGATAGAATGGTGCAATAGCGCTAATAGCGAGCTCCCCGAAAGCAGCTTAAGTCTAAACGGATACAAGAAAATTGGACTTGCACGAAAATAATGAGGGAAGTGAAGTGACGCACTTTTCATAATCACCGGCGTGGGCGAAAGAAGAATCATATGGCGCATAACGTAATATTCTTGCGGAAATGACCCACTTTAAATGATGAACAAAATATAAAGATCTCTTTGAAAGGGTATTATCCACTGTCAAACGTATATCGTGGATGTTTTTTTATGAAACCTCCTGTGGGATAAAATCGTAATTCTTCTCGGGAGAGATAAAGAAACGGACATTATAATGATATTATAGTATTATTGAACATATCGTTATAGTATCATTGAATATTGCAAAGTATGTAATTTTATCTTGAAAATATAATCTCAATATCACCACATGAGAGATTTTATAAAAATAGTTTTATAAAAAAAAACAATATGTGTACAGTATTCTCATTCTAACTGACTTGTAAATGCATTCCAGTGAACTGATACAACAAATTTGTACCTTTTTCAAGAAATCATGGATATTTGCAAGATTATAGCTAAACCGCGCTACGTAATTCACTTTGCCTTCAAAAATAATTTATTTGTCGATAAAAATTGGAATAGTCGTCGAAAGTAAATTGTGTAAATTCATCTTCCAAAAAAGTACCGAAATCATACGTTTCTGAAGGGGTCATTTTCTGTACTTTAGGAAGAAGACATAACAGATAGTGTGTTCCGCGATATATTAGAAAATTTAGCACGAGGGACGAGGGACTAATAAATAAATCATATAATATCTAAATATATGACAAATATACTATACAACCAATTAAACGAGATAATGAATGTAAGAAGAAACACAAAAGGAATCTATTTACTGTAATACATAAATTTTGTAAAGTTAAAATTAGCACGACATATACATACATCACCGCGGTAAGTAGTTACGGCCGATCATTGTCAGACATCGCGATAAAAACCTTCGCTGACGTCTGAGTCTGAAGGCATTTAACTACTTGCTAGACGCGATATCTGATTACTTGTTAGTTCGTAACCGTGCGAAAGAATAAATATGTATTACGATGCAAAAAAAACATGTGGAATCGTTAAAATATTAATTTCACGATTTATTTTATATCGCGCCCCACATATCGAATATCTCATTACGATAGTCTGCATGTAAAAAAAAAGAGATTAATTAATTTTGCAACTATATATCCTTCCATCATATTATAAATCACAGATAATTCGTGTCTCGATAAAATATTCTGCATTTTGCATCTGGTATCCACAATTGAACGAGCAAAGCTAATTTTCGCGAGAATATTTTACGAATAATCGCGAATTCACAATTCGATATCCAGTCTGGAACCTACATTAACGAAGATTTACGAGATTCGAAGCGATCGACTTCGGTTCGCGCTCTTTCGTCCCTATAATTTTTTTTCTTTTTTACACCCTCTTACGCTACCGATTCATCGATCGGCGACAGCACCCGTTTAGCTTCGCTCCGCGCGGCGCGGCGCAGAGGAAGTCATAGGCGCCGATTTACCATTGCCACGGCCGTTACTCTCCCCGCGAGAATTACGTTACGATCGGCGCGCGCGGCGGCGGCGGCGGCTGTCGGCAATTCGAGCGCGGCAATAAACCGATGACCGACCGGCTGGCTTGACCGTCTCGCCTCGCCTCGCCTCGCCTCGCCACGCCGCGCCGCACCTGCACCCGCTCTCGACGCAAGTGGTTATATTTGTAATCCTCGGTATACTCTCTTCTTTCCCTGCGGTCTCTTCGTGCAGACCAAGTATGTACGCGGAAAAGAAACGGCCTGCACTCTCGGCCGACTGCCAGACTATATTTACTGCAACGTGCCGATTACACCTGTGAAAAATCCTGTGGGAAGCGGAGAGAACGCGTCCCGCGATATCGATTGATCACCGAGGGGGTGGTAATCGTTCGTGAAAGCCCACCCGAACATCGAAGTGTGTCTTTCGACCAAAGTAAAGTTTTATAAATGCTAAATGAATTAAGAAAACCCGGCCCAGTTTTTTTGCTTGTAAGAGTGTTAGTTTTATCGATTTATTTATATACTTATCGATTAAGAGATAATAATAATAATAAATGTAGTTGTGATGGATGCGAGAAAATAACGGAGAGTTTTCTGGATAATTTTTTAATAGATATGTTTGGTTTAGAAATGTGAAGCATAGAGATAGTGATGATGGCGATGAGATCCACGACAATACGAATAAAAATAATAATAATATAAAATTTAAATCTTTCTTAAAAACCTGCATCTCGATAATTATTCGTCTGCAACGATGTGCTTTTATAGCATTCTTAGTTTAAGAGATTTCAAAAGATGATTACACCATTAAAACACAATTAAAAAAATTAGAAGCTTGAAACTAACCATTCATCTAGAAAATTTGAAAAAGTGACAATTTTTAACCCTTAAATGCCACCCGGGGTCCAGCGGACCCCAGACCCTTTACAATGATATATTTTCAAATGTTCCCCCCAAAAATGGAGCTCATGCTCCCATTGATGATAGTTGAGAGATTGACCTATCCGGTTATACACTTAGCAGTACTCAGTTTACTTAATTTTTTATACTATGTTGAAATTGAAATTTTAACAATATAAACATTTTATTCTCTTTTCTAAGCCTTGAACAACATTGAAAATAATTTTCATAACTAAATATCAAAAAATCAATGAGTAAGGAGACATTTTTCATGCAATGCTGGGGTCTTTTAGACCCCATGTGTCATTTACGAGATTCTTAAGAGGTGTGGCATTTAAGGATTAATGTGAACAATGTCAGTAACGTTCCTACGTTATTCATAACAATATTGAGTGATATCAATGCAAATGTTGAAAAACGGATCAGCTTTCTGTCATAATTTAACGCCGCCGATCGATGTGACCGAGTGAATTGATTTAATTGGCAGACAGAGAATAATCGCGGCAAAGTGGACCACCGCGATTGTCTAGGCGAAATAATAACAACGATATTCTCGTCCGCCGTCTACGTCATGGCCGTGACGTAAGCAGATATCGGGCACAAACGGTGACGAGCGTTTGGAAATGTATCAGACGAGCGCGCGAGGCGGCGATAACCCAAATCGCTCCGTAATAACGTTCAATTATTTAGCTGCCGCAGCCACCGCAAATGGCACGAAGAAGAAACGAGTTACAATTATCGGTGATCAAATATTACACAGGTGAAGACATTCGCCGCTTTTTTCAAATCGATTAATATATCCCTGACGCGAAGACTGACGCTTGCATATCTCGCTTTAATATCGAAAGCCAAATTAGGTGAACGAGCTTATGATATGTCTCATCGTCCCGAAACACAATTATTAAAATAGAACCGAAGCGATTGGTGTCTATTAGAAGCAACTGTAAAAAGTTAATGTGAATGCACAAAAATCTTCCCTTCGCGTTATCAAGATAACCGCGCGCAACAAATTACATTACGTGTTATATCAATTTCGATAAATTTTCGCTTTTACAACTGAAACTAAAGCACGAGATATTATGTGACCTAGATATTGAGCAGCACACGTTGAATATAAATAAATATTTTAACAATTTAGTAATATGTTCGATAAAAAGTTTTAATATCGTATTGTATGCACGGTCTTAATTATACGCGGATTAAAATGGAAAAAATTAATTGAACGATTTCTAGATTGCAATTTGATTTTTTGTATAAATAAATTTGGCACATTAACCCTAGGGAGTCTTTCTGGGGTAATACGTTACCCCACGCAAAATTCAAATTGCGCCCCTGCCTTAGAAAGGTTAGTTTTCATACCGAGACCCTAACCATAATTCAGTTTAGTCATCCGGCAGTCGACCTCCGTCATTCAGCGAGTGCGTTAGATCCGTGCAGCAACTGAAAACCGAAAAAGAAAATCGTTTGGGGTAACGTATTACCCCCTTTGGCCGTTTACGTTCGACATTTACCACAGTAGAGTATATTTCAGATTTTTTGTGAAAATCGGTAACAAAAAATTATACACTTTATAGCACTCCCCGGAAAATTCTACCCCTGTTTCATATACAATTGTTTAAGCTTCGGTCAATTATTTCATTTTTGCTGTTCTTGCACAGCAACTGATTAAAACTTTGTAAAGTTTTTGTGGAGTTAATTTTACTGTTTCCATATACTTTTATAACTTTTGACTACCTTTCAAATAAATAATAATCGACAGAATCTGTTTTACTTTCTATTTCTTGCGATTTTTCCCATCCGACAGTTTTTCATCATTTCCTCTACTTCAGATGTTCAAAGAAATATGTTTTTTTTTTAAGAAACGAAAAAATCGCTTACATGCCCTTGAAGGTTGTCTATTTGTCTTTCAAAATCCGTTGGAATTTTTAAAATCGGTTAATTTTATGAAAAACTACGGCATTTTTTATAAAAATTGTCATTTTAGCCCAATTTTTGGTTCTTTTTCTTGTTTTTCGAAATTTTTTTACTGTTTTTTTTTTACTACCGCTAATTGATGACTACTATTGTCTTCCCTATTAAAGAACAAACAAAATTATCTATTAAAAAGTTATCTAACAACAAATAGAAATATTACACACGCGGTACAAGTTTGGGGTAATTTATTACCCCGCTTGGCCTTTCACGTATGAGAAAATTCACAAAGACTCTCTAGGGTTAAGCATTAACATTACATTATTATGTTCCAAATTTTACAGCTTAATAATAAAAGTTCGATATTGGCAATTGGATCCCTCAACAATTTTATTATTCCCGAGCAGTGTTTATAATTTTATGAAAACATCGATTTTTATAAAAATAACTAATAAAATGGTATTAAATTTAACGTTTTTTACATCGACATTAAGATAGGTATCAAATTTTCTTCACTACCTAATATGATCTTTTCTCTTTTATGACGTTTGCAATTTGATAACATCTTATAATCTCACAGTGTTTGTATTTTACAGAACAATTTATTTCGAAAAATTCCATTCATAATTTTCTCATTTGTTATTCGATTATCAATTATTATCAATCGATTATCAATCAAATTAGGTTGCAGAATATGGAATCTCAATATTCAGACAGGATCTATAGTGCATAAAAACGTCGACGAAAGGAAGCTGTGAAACCGTCTACACACATATGTTATCAATAAAATAAAAAAACCGCAATCTTATCGATGGTCGAAAATTTCGATCGAACGAACAAAACGCTCGAGTACTACTAGCATCTTCAGCGCGGAACCATCACCGTCATCACCACCACCACCACCATCATCATCATCATCATCATCATCATCGTACATCACCATCACCATAACCATCACCAGCAGCGAGCAGCTTGCGGGAGTAATCCGCGGTCTTGCGCCCCGCGTATCTGACTTACACTTGTTCCAATGATCGTGACGTTGCGCCGCGTGGTGCTCGAGGTTCCGATGATGGTCGTGGTTGTTGTTGGTGTCCGCGGCGATGGTGAGCTGGTGGTACGGCGTGGCGGTGGACAGATGGATCGGCGCCGTCGCCGATCGCTCCTGCTGCTCGACGCCCAGATGCCGGACCGCGGCGACGGCGGCGACGTCGCTGGTACCGCGATGCTGCTGATGCTGATGATGGTGATGCGCCGCGACGCCGACGGCGGCGGCGGTCGCTTCCGTGCTGCCAATGCTGTCCTCGACGGTGGTGCGCATCGCGCGATCGTACGCGATCAGCGGCGCTACGGCGCGGCGCTATGGCGACCTCGCGCTTCCTTCAATCGCGACGGTTGCCGATCATCGGGCGACCGTGCCGATCGCGCGTGGCATCCCGCGCGATTCACGATGTAGAGGCCGAAAGACGCGTGCGCGCGTCGAACAATAAAAACAGTTCGAGACCGTCGTCCGATATAGCTGCCGATTTATAGATCCGCGGGAATTCCGCGAGGCGTCGCGGATAGATCCGCGAAGATTGCGTATTGGAACGCGAGTCGTTCGGCAAGTTCGATCGGCGCGGGCATCGGAGATCTAGATCCTGACGGATGATCACCGAAATATCGGCAGTTCGAGAGGTCCCTTTAATTCATATGAGATCGTACAAAATGAGATCAGTGTGTGTGTGTGTGTGTGTTGCACAGTCCACGCCGATCGCGAGTTGTCAAAATACGCGCGTCGCGCTCAAAGAGATGCGAAAAACTGGTCATTCAGCATCGATACATCCCTTTAACAATGAGGCATGCGCGCCGCGCCGGTCGTCGGATGGATGGCAGGGGGGAGGGGAAAGAAAATCAAGTAGAAACGGCAATGAGGAGGTCAGACTCTCCCGCAAGTCTGGGAGAGCGCATGGTCGAAAGATCCGTCGCGCGAACTATCGCCGGTCGAGACCGAGGATGCTCTCTCGATTTGCTCGATTATCGATCAGTGGAGGAACAATACATGAAGAGAGCCGAGTTAGGGAGAAAAAGATCAAGGGAAAAGGGGAAAGAAGGAAAGAGGAAGGAAAGCGAAAAAATTGGAGCAGAGAGAAGATGAGGAACTCCTGCCGCTGCCGATGGAGAATGCGCCCCGCTCCGTGATTCCCACACGCAAAACACACACACACACACGTACACAAAAAAAACAGGAACGGAGCGGCAGCAACTCCTCCCGCGCGACAACGAATGAACGAACGTGATATATAGACAGCCACACGTGATGTGATGTGCGATGGGTATCACCGACCTGCGTGCGTCGTCGTAGGGCAAGGCGAGTCCTTCCTGATGATGTTATCGGAGGTCAGCGCCCCACCGAGGAGCCCGAATACTTCCGCTCTGGGCACTCGCATGCAGAATCTTGAATTGTCAGCGTCGCCGCTTTATCGTTGCCGCCACGTGTTGGTGGACGGCATCGTTCTTCCTTTAGACACGCACCTGTTTGTACTTGGTCCTGCTCGATCGCGACGTGGGCCGGCGATCGTTGGGGGGGAGGGATCCGTCACTCCGGAGCACCGAACGCGACGATCAACACGCGGAGATACAAAGCCACCCTCGTGAAAGAGAAAAACGCTCGATTCCGCACGGTTTCTGAATGCGCGAAACGAAACGACGGTTTGCTGAATGCTCGAACCGACGTTAAGACGCGATAGAGACTGAACGAAAGGGAGTGAGAGCGAACGCGAGAGACGACAGGTGAAAGATCCTGAGAGAGTTGAACCTTCGGCTATACTCTTGAGAGAGCGGTACACTCGCACGGGTGGCCGGCCGCCGCGTAACTGAGTCTGGATCGCGCGCGTTCCTCCGCTATATTAAAACCGTACTGTGTGTAGCGGCGGCAACGGCGGCGGTGGCGTAGGACGGCGCGGGGCGAAGCGGAGCGGCCGAACGGTAGACGACGGCCGCGGCGGGAGGCGAACGGCGCTAACGATGACGTCACCGCGGACGTCATAACCCAGGACGCACACACGGCGGCACACCGGCGGCGGATCGATGGACCCGGCCTGAGTATGAGCGCACCTATTGGCCCACGCGGCCGATGATGCTGTTACGGTGACGTCAACACGCCACCCACCCCGGTCGCCCGGCGGTCCTCCTTCGCCCCCTCACTCCGCCCCGCTTCCGCTTCCATACCCTCCGGCACCCGTTTCAACCCCACGCAAACCTCGAGGCGCGAGGCGGTGCGGTGGGGCGGTGGCGGCACGCGGACCCGACGACGTCGCCGCGTCGCTCAAGATAAAGTGGGAAGGAAGACGAAAGCGAAGGAATAACGGAGAAAGAGGGAAAACGAGCTTTAAATTCGCTCCCCTTCGTTCAACATTCTCGTTTCTGCTACTCTCTCGTTAATTCTCGTTTCCTTTCAATATTGCACGCGTTGCCGCGGTGTTCATGAATGTAACATACCTAATTACGTCACGATTATGACGTTGTTCGCTTTTTATACGATATATGATATATGATACGAAATTTTACATGTGTATAATTAAAAGTGGATTTTTATGATTGCAGGATGTTTCATGAGATTACAATGGATTACAATGTTATGCATTGTACATAAGACGTTTTCTAGATAATTACGTAAATTCTTATTTCATTATTTCGTTATTCACTTCACATAGTATATTTTACAAAGAGATTGTAGTGAAATAAGATGTTTTAAACGAAAGTCTTCTAAAATATTTTTAACTGAAACCTTGTAGTTAAAAGTTGATTTAACTGCCATTCGCCATAAGAAATTCCACGGATATTTGCCAATAAAATTTATAACTGAATATTAAATTCACAATTAAGCGGCAAATGAATACCTTCGAAAGCCGTAAAATATACAATCGTAAATAATAATCATTCAATTCGTCAATGATGGCGACTTTGTAATGCATTAACCGAATGCGCTATCGTACTTTTTGCACATTGTCATAAATATACCGGGGCCGATCTGACGGCGAGTTTACGTTGGTTATAGCCGGTTTTGTAATATCGATGAGAAGAGACTGCGGGAGTCGATACTCGTTGCTCGTGCGTGCAATGATGCGCCGGAATGCATCGGGGGCGCAGTGTTGCTCTGAGACGTGCTGTCGTTATTAACCTATGACCCAGCGACGCGCAATCGAGCCAACCCCATAATGTAATCAGCCGATAATTATCGCTTAAGATTATGACGGTACTTCGCTGTTTTGCCCGCGATGATCTAAGAAATCAGAATCAGTTTGCTTTTATCATATAAGCCTGGAAAAACTCTAAGAATAACCAATTTTCCTCACGTGTTGCGCGATTTGTTTATTTTCGTGACGTAACACGTAACTTTAACAATAAGGATCGTAGACTTTAATTTCATCTTTTTTTATAAGACTTTTAATTCTTAAAGATTTGGAATATGTGTGTGTGTGTGTGTGTGTGTCCAAGTAGAGATTTGAAAAGTCTCACGAGAGGAAAATTAAATTACAGAACGAGCGAATTTACTTAAATCTTGATTTTTTTATAATTTTCTCCCTCAATCCCACAAAATTTCAGAAACTATACTTTGCTCAATACTAATAAAATATTAAACAATATTCCTACGAACTACCGCAGCAAAAATTGTGTCCTAAGTTCAAGTTGAATCACTAATAGCCCGTTTTCATAAATTCGCCGTCAATACCGATGCAGCGAAGTCAATTAAAAGTTTCCAAAGCATCGCGGAATGAGGCTATCGCAATGGGGACGCTTCTCGTATTGCGGTGTCTGGTCTCATCCCAACACTCGTTTCGAAACAAGCTTTCTCGAATTCTCTCGCGCAGACTCGGCCACTCGGAAGCAAGCGGTTTAATACGTCATCAATTCATCCATGACGTCATACGAGGGTGAAACAACGACGTCACCGTTTTCCCCCTCCTCCCTCCCGCGCGTCCCTCTATGACGGTACCTACGCCACTCTTATCGGACGCTTCTGCGCGTAGGTCAGTTACGGGGGGGGGGGACGCAGCGAGGTATGTTGTCAAGTGGGGAGAAGGAGACAGGGTGAGTCGGGGTGCGAGGGAGAGCGACGGAGATGGGATGCGACGCAGGTAACTCTCTTCCGTCGTCGACTTCAACCACCGCCGCCGCGTGGCCTCCATTCATGCGTCACCCGATGCACCCCGCGCGCGCGCGCCCACCTAGCCCCTTCGCGCGCTCTTTTGCGTGTTTCCACGTTATCTCTCGCTCTCTCTCTTTCTCTCTCTCGATCTTCCGGCACGCGCTGCACGCGTGGCAAAGCGGAGGCGTCAGCACACGAGTCGACGTCGCCCCGGTTTAATCAACCGTAAAGACGGGCACTTCGACACGTGACGAAACGCTGATAGCTCGTGGCTGACTCTGCACCATCACCCCGATGCGTGCCGTCACCTGTGTGAAGCGTCCGCTGATCCGGAAGAGCGCCGATTGAGGGGTAAGGTCGACTTCGATCCGGTCGCAGCGGGGTGAAATCGGCGCGACACGCTGCTCTCGGAGCGCGGAGAACGCTCTTGCCTCCGAGTCAAAGTAACGAGCGGTGAGAAGCCGTTCATCTTCACGAGCACGTCTCATTGTGAGTATATATCAACGGTTTTTTTTCGTCTCTGATGTACAGTATATAAATTGACATATAAGCAATTTTTCAGTTTTGTATATATATATACATATAAAGGTTCAATTATGCTCCTCGATTTAATTATATTCTAAGGATTGAAACTCCCAATGTGTGTTGCAAAAATTTTTTATTATAGAAATTTGTAGGCGTGCGCTCGCTTACACACACACACACACACACACACACACACACAGACGCGTAGATAAATTTATTACCTTCAAAGAGATAGAACCTGTGTGCGATTGTGAAAACTTAATCGACAATGCGAGGCAAGAACAACGCGCAATAATAAGAATTGACTGACATTCACGATAATACAACGGGCGCGATTATCGCGACGATCGTGTCGTGAGATGTACATAAATGTCAGTAATAAGATAAAGGCGGATAAAGTCATTTGCCTCTCGGAGGAATCGCGTTGATTTCGACAAGACAACGATCGACTGTGAACGGCGCGTACCCCCGGGCTAGCAGTGCGTATATAATATATATCTATATATATTTCCAATGTTCCAATCGGCTCGTTATCGGCGAACGTACAAGCGGACAAGGCTGAGACAGCTTGAAACAATCGGCTATCATCGATAAAATTCTGACAATTGAAGGATATATGTTATAATTGAAATTATCCGGTCTTTCTTCATTCAGTTTCGTGGTTCGCGCGTCGCTCGTTATAATCATGATTTGGTCATTATGCCAGTAGGTCTATCTGATATTAATGACACGGTATGCAGAGCGTGCAACGCTCGGGCGCCACCTTGGGTAATTAGCGTGCTTGATTAATTAACAACTGTGGCTAATGGCTTCGAAATAAATTATCGATCTCTCTCGCGTGTGTTTTCCGAGGTAATTTTGAACTTTTTTTTTTGAAGACGCGCGAGTACTAATAGTAATGCATGTCTGTACGCAAGTATGTCACTTATTATTGTTTCGTCACTACTCTGATGTCATTTGTGAGACGAGAAAATGGAGCACACACGTGCTAAGATTATTTCGAGCCTTGTGAGGTTAAAGGCATTTGCCCGTAGCTAAGAGACAAAAATGGATACAGACCGATGATAATTTATAATGCATCTTACTTGATACAAATACCATTGAATATTCATAAACGTCAAAGAATAGAACGTACAGAAAATATCATGACGATCGAAACAATCAAAAATTTTAATTTTTTATTTGTATAACTTGATATCTGCTTTTTATTTATAAATTATTACACAACGATTTAATAAAACTACGAATCTGCAAGAAATATTTTGCAGCAAAAAAGTTACTTTTATCGAAAAATCTAGGTTAGCTCTACATATGCCATTCAAGAATATTACTTTATATTCTTTATCTGATATATGCGTTGGTCAAAATTATGTAAATAATTCAAATTTATCAAAAATATAGTTTTGCAACTTTATCGCGTATCCATTTCTGTCCCTTGAAACAACTATGCATGAAATAACCATGTGATTATTCGATCAACCATAAAACGGTTATCACGAACCCACTAGATCGAGAAAAGCACGAGATGCAGCAGGAAAAGGGAATAAGGTCGTTCGTAATCGATACACGGAACAGAACCTTCCGACAACGCTCGTCGTAATGATAATCACGGGATGAGACACGTGTCTGATTTAAAACAGATGAATCTTAATTTGCTTAAAAAGCAGTTTGCCTCAAGATGGTAATATTATGATGCAGATACAAAAATAAGTCGCATTTTTTTCGCCTTGTGTGCTTAATGCACCGAGAAAAAAAATTTGTTAATCTCAAAAAATATTTAGTCCGATACGTTCAACTAAACATTTTAGTTAGTTAACTAAACATTTGTTGAATTAATTAATTCTTGATTAAAGAAACTAAATAAATTGAAACAACTAATGTTTAGTTAATTAAAACTGAAATGTTTAGTTGAACGTATTGGACTAAATATTTTTTCAAATTAACAATTTTTTTTCTCACGACGGAACCTCGTGAACTCGAAAATTCTGATTTTAATAAAACTTTCCACACATGTAGAAGGGATAAAAAGATAAATTTAGAAATTTTTTGTTGCTGCTCAAAAACGGTCTTAAGGGGTGAAATTACTACTCATATATGTAGAGCGGCTTTTTGCTTTTCTCGATATATTTCGAAAAATATTCGAGATATCAAAAAATGTGTTAAATAAAAGTTTTATGGTAAAAACATCTCTATATTTAAACACATTAATAAAATTTTGAAAAAAAAATTTGTTTAAAAAATTATTTTTAAAAAATATTAAATTAATGTTGTTGAATAGAGAAGATTTTACTATAAAACTTTTATAAGAAACATTTTTTGATATCTCAAATACTTTTCGAAATATATCGAGAAAAGCAAAAAGCCGCTCTACATATGACCATATGAGTGGTGGTTTCACCCCTTAAAACCGTTTTTGAGCAGCAACAAAAAATTTCTAAATTGATCTTTTTACCCCTCCTACATGTGTGGGTAGTTTCATTAAAATCAGAATTTTCGAGTTTGCGAGGTTTCCTTGTCAGTGTATGAATTAATTCTTTAATTAATTTTTTCCAATTAATTACAAACTTTTAAATTAAAATTCAATATTTACTAAATTATAAACTTTTGCTTAAATAAAGAAAATATTGCGATTAATGATATTGAATTTTATAAGATATAATTATAATTATATTGAAAAATAAAGTTTCGTTGGCTATTCACACTCTCCGGAATTGATTCATCAGAACCCCTATCTTCGCTGTTAAACAACTCCGCATCTATAGATACCTCGACATTAAAACAAGCGCCGTTTCTTTTACATTGACCTCTAAGGTACCTGTGGTTGAAAGGATATGTGGGACACTCTATGTTTATATTTGTACTATTAATGTCACTCAAAATTGAGTCTGTGCTCTATATAAGGTTAAAGATGTGTGGGGAAACATGTTAGAATGTTACTTCTTACTTCCAAAAGAAATGAAAGTAAAGAAAATATTCGAAAGTCAAAAAAAAAAATGTCACCTATCGAAACTGAAATTTTCCTAACTACGCAAGACGTAGTTATTAATTCATATTTGCGCAATCAATGAAGATTAAAATATCAGAAAACGCCGATCTTCCAGATCGGCCGAAGATAATAGCCCCTTTTATAAAAGCCGCTCTGTGGAATCTATCGCTCATCTCGCGCGGCGGTCGGCGCGGACGTCCCCGGCAGATAATTTGTTCTTATTAATCGACTCGGGGCCGGTGTGAACTGTTTAATGATTTTTTAATAAACTTCCGGGCACTTTGTACCACGTCCTGAAGATCGTTGTACCGTGTATTGCACGGGAGCCAACGCGGCGCATAATCTTTTATTACACTGTGTGATGACCTTTCCTCCGATGAGCTAGTAATGCGCTCTATCAGTGTGTATATAAAAGGACGAGCACGACGATGCCAGTGAACCTCCTCTACCCGCGTACTACCCTCATACCTCGCTCTCTCTCTTTCTCGCCTTCGCCGGGCAATGGAGAATTATTTTTTACGGCATTTATAGAACGTGACTCGCGCGTCGTCGGTCGCCGGCTCGTACAGAGCGAGGCGTGCGATTAATAAATATAAATCAGTCGGCGTGTTCGTAAAAGGCGCCCATTCGAATGCGACGCGGATAGCGGGAGGAAAAAGCTTTTCGCGGGAAACAGCGCGTTGAAATTTTTCCCGACAGACTATCCGGTCGGTCGGACCGGCCTCCGATTTCCCATCGGCGCGGCGCGGCGCGAGTGCAGTCCTCGATAGTAATGTCGAAACGCGCGGCGTTAGATTTTATTTCGAATGCAGCGCGATACGGACCGAGAGACGAAGCCATTTTCACGATAGTAAACGCGAAATAACATCCTGAGAGAGTTTGAACTGTCTAAATCGTCGAAACTCCCCTCCCCCGTCAATTATAACGATTCTCTCATGAAGTTATTCAAATATCTATCCAAATCAACGGATTTCCGTGGTTTAATTTTATTTTCCAATAAATAACTCCATATGTAATAAAAAAATTATTCAAATAATTGGTATGTAAATAAATCTATCAATTTGATATAGATTAATAAATCTTCAGGTTTGCATTATTTAACTTAAATATAAATATAAAATATAATTATAACACACTGTATGAAATTATCTCTAAGTAAGAACGAATAGGATAACATAAAGTCTCAACTACGAACCTTCCATACATTTCTAGTGAATTTAACACAGATTTGGTGAAGAATTAAATTACTCTCAAATTTGTCACGTTACTACTGATATTTCATTTCAGTTTTATTTTATTTAATAAATTCATTAAAAACGAAATGGAAAAATGAAACCTATGCCATATCAGGTTGCCCCTCGTTTTTGACACCACTGAAAATTTCAAAGCCCGAAAGCCGCTACCAGTTTTCAGCACGTGACGCTCGCGTGGTTGCTCATCACGGCCGATTAACTGACAACGGGTACCGCCGTTGAAAAATTCCATCGGCTATGCGACTCGCCCAAGGCGATTTCGAAGGTCTGACGGAGGACTTTTAGAAAGCGGTGCGCGATAAACGACCCGCGGAACAAGATGAGCAAGTCAGAATCCAAGACAGAAATTAGTAGAGCGCGTTCGTTCATCTTGAAAAATTGATTCATCGAACAAATGTTTATACAAAGCGTCTGGAACCTGAATTTTGAGTCAATCTTTTCTTAACAAAAATGACGCATCTCGTAAGATGTTTTTTAACAAATTCTGCACAACAATGCATACGTATAGTCCCATAAAAAATATGTTGTCCCAAATGTTACCAACTGATAGCTTTCATATTTCGATTTCTCGCAAAATTGTCGTAACTCGAAGACTGTTCTGTATCACAAATAATAACTGACATTTATGCAGAAATCATAATGACGCCAATATTATGAGGAAAATGTGAATTAAGTAAAGCCTATCGCGACAGATGACATTTAATAACGATATATTTCGTGGATGGCCAAATGAGTAATCCCGAATCCCGTATTAATTAAACGTGACATATTGGTTATTGCTGACCGATTAAAATGCTGTTTATTGTTTTAAAAAACGGACATATTTAGATCACACATTGTCCAACTTATTGTCGCTATATAACGCTTTTTATATCTTACCGACACATCTCATTTGTATAATTCTTATCGCGCCTGCATTTGATCTGACGACATTCAGTACGCGTAATATTTAGAGCTAATTAATTCCCTTGAAATATTGTAAAAAATCTATTCAGTAATATTTTGATCCTGTTTGTTACGAGCCAATTCTAAGATCCGATTAAATGCATTGTTTAACATTTATTGTCAATTAGGATATTATGATCTGGCTGTTACACATTCGAAAACATAACGGCGCGGGCGTTTTGGTTACACTTAAATAAGGATCTAACTCCTTTTTCAAATTTTCTCGGATCATTTAAAGTATTTGAAAGATGACGCCAAATTGATTACAGCACAAATAAAATTAGATACGCGTTAATTAAATCAATAACTCTATAAAATATTGATTTGTAAAATCTTGAATTATAATATTTGGAAATTTGCAACTTAAAATCGGCAACCTGTCGTTCGTGCACTTGCGAGAAAGAAGGAAGCGACGATTGTGCGTGGCAGGACTCGGCGGGACGAAAGGACGAAGAGGAGGAGAAGGAACCGGTTGCCGGTTCTTGTGCAGTCAGGAAGAATCAGGCGAGGGTGAGAGGCCGATATTACGCAATCGCATGCGGGCCGCAAGCCACGGGTTGCACGACGGAAGGCGGTTGTCGCTTGGACAGAAACACGCACGTTTACGCAGGCAATATATTAATGGAGATATGTGCACAATGACTTTAATATTTATAATATCTGTAGTACGATTGAAAAAATTGTCATGGTGTGTTTCCGTGTAAAATTATGCGACACTAAATTTTTGGAGCCGAAAGACTGAAAATTCAACATGTGCCAAAACCAGTTTTAATTGACAAAATTGCACTTAGGATAAGTCCGATTGCATTCTACAATTTTGAGACTAATCGCATTCATTCGGACACATGCTCCGATAATTACGGAGTAAAACATTGCTGTGACAGACAATTTCGAAATTTGTAGTAATACTTTAATAGAATATGTTAATATTATCTGTATTTTATAAATAAATTTCAATAAACTTTTAATTGCACATGAAAAAGACGTCACGTGCAGGAAAAACTGAAATTTTCATTTAATGTTTAACTATTTAGAGCGCGAGTTAATTAAAAAAAAAACTTAAGGATGCAAAGGATTATTACGAATCCCTCCTCCCACCGATTATCCTAATAACACGTGTCCGAATATAATTACACCGCTATTGCGTAACATAATAACTTTAACTGCAATCTTTTTATTGCCGCGCTAATTACGGTAATATAGCCGCTATATTCCTCTTGTAATCTTAAGTGTGGTAGACTTTTAATTACGCCAGAGACGGCACATATTTGTCAGAGTATTCAGTCGCGAATAGTTACATTGTGCAACGTTAGCGACTGCCACGTAATACCCGTGATCTATCGATATTCACGCACGAGTCTTAAATAATAAGCGAACGAAATCACTTACGGAAGACAAAATAGAAAACATGAGTCCGGAAACACTTTCTTTCCGAGTTACTTTTTGTTTACTATAAAGCTTGACGAGAATGCTTGTCAAAGTTATGAATACTCATTTTCTTTCTGTAAAAAATAAACAATAACAATACTTGCGATCGTGGGAGGATCTTGCAATTGAGACTTTGAGAGAATCAGCGTACGTCATTATCTGTCTAGTTTAAGAAAGTTAAAATAATGTTCGTCAAGCCGGAAATGTATTGTAATGTGTCGGATGGGCAAACATCCACGATACTTTGTACAATAATAAATAAATCTTAGGTAATTGAGATATATCGCAATTAATAAGGTATACAAGTTATATTCCATTGTCGATATAAAACAGAATAAAAATTTCTAGGGTGATCTATTTATTAGACTCGTGGAAGGTCACTCTCTTATTCTACATAGGTATATTTCGTCAGATTTTTATTTAAAGTCTATATCCGTCCCGAGCGTTATCGTGTCTGACCTGCGCTGAAAGCCCTCAATTACATCCCGTTCTGAAATTAGAGCCACGCGTCGCATGCGTACACTTGCGAGAATGAGGCATGAACGTTCCTCTCCGGCAAAGTAATTCCGCGACGCAGCGTAAGAGCGTAATTTCCCTTTCAGCGTGAATGAGATTAAAGCGCGTGGCGCGCTGAATGCGTGGGCCGCTTCTCTATAATGGAGCCCGCGGCGCGTGTCAGTGAATCGATCTCTAAGAGGGTAACTTTTCTCTTTTTTTTCTCTCTGCATCGCGTTGATAAAAAGCGATCGCATATTATCGTCGATTACCGTAATATCTCTATTTTATTACGGATACTCGAGAACGGATACCTGATCGGACTAAAGGACGATGTGTTTGCGTGAGCAGTAAAGAGTATCGGACTTGCAGGATCTATATTAATCGGCTGTGGCACAGCATCTATTCTGAATATCGAGCGCGAGTCTTTAATAAGAAAAGTCCGTTGTAAAGCGGTTTGAGAGAGACCTAACGGTAAATTATATTTGTGTATATAAATATTTTACTCATTTAAACACCATAGTTATGGTTATAATTAGATTGAAAAACTGATACAGAACGGATGACATTTTCGCTAAGGAAATATTCATCTCGAATTTCACGAAGGGAACGCCGCGCGCTCATTTCCCGCCAATTTTACCTCTATACGCGAACACAAACGTATTGGAGACATATTGGAGAGTCTAAATATACGCATATATGCGTTATACGTTTGATATTTGAAGTGCACTTTGTACCGAGGCCAAAATATCTATTGTTCTGAATAAACTATGCAGTTCAGTCGACATCCACCCACCGTTAAAATCATTGTGAAAATTACATCCACACGTTAAATTAATTATAGCTCACTTGATACAAATTTCACCTTTGCGCTTCTATTGCGCTTCAAAAATAATACAAGACAAGAGCTGAATGTAATATTATTAAATTATATTAAGATTAATCCTTGACTGCACATGAATGCCGCGCGCATACATCTATTAATAATCAGCAAAATTTTAAGTAAATAGTCCATTAAAATCGTTCGCTCGTCGTTTAATGGATAACACATCATTTTCCACTAATTGACATCGCAAAACTGATGAAGCCGGTTAATAGCAAGGCGTTTCTATTTTTATCAACAATCTTAAAGGAGCGTCACGTGTCGCAGCTAAAGACAGCTAAAGACTTTAACAGCTGACTGAAAAATCACATGGAGTATCGAGTGTGAAGAGCTCAATCGATCGAGCAAGATCACGAAAACGGCGGCGAGACGAGTCCCCGGCATCATAGCAAGAATTTTGCTGTTCGATGCGTCGCGCGTATGCGTCGATTAATAAAACGCGTGGGCGTCGGCGTTGCACGCGTGGGCGCCGCGCCGTTCGAACGTGCGTGTGCATGTGTGTGTGTGTGTGTGTGTGCGGATGTGATATCGTCGAGAGGCGGTAGCGCGGAATCGTTTCGCGGAATGGAAACCGGATAACTGCCGGCTTTCAATGCGAGCTTCGATCCGAGCACCGGCGATTACCCGATGCCGGGAAACTATCCGACGTAAAACGATCGGCGCATAAAATCACAGACGTCGTTAACCCCCCGGTTAACCGTTGCCGCGACCCGTCGACTTTTCATTCATGCCCGGCGGCGACGGCGACGGCGGCGCAGCGGTGCGAATTAATTCGGCAAAACGCGTCGAATCGATCGTGGCGAATTGGATTAGCGAATGCGGCGAAATGGCAACACATGTGAGTGAGAAACGAGTACTCATGAATCTCCGTGGCATCATCGATTAGGGTATAATATATGCGCCGAAATCGATCCGATTGATTAAACATGATATTCAGCGTATCAATGCGATTATTCGCATCATTTCTGGTAAGGATTAATTTAAAATTTTTATCTATGATTCTTCTCGAAAGAAAATAAATCAATTCTCGATTAACAAGTGATGATTAGTACGTTGTACACATTTCCTCTAAATCCACTGAAACGAATTATTTTCACAATACAGAATTTTACTCAGAAATATATTTTTATTTCCTGAGTTAATCTCTATTTTATATGGTCGGCTTTAAAGGACTAACCTTTAGCAGGATTAAACTCAGGATCTATAATATCGTTTATGTTGCTCTGTTTTTCTTTTCGAATGTCACGTATTAAATGTCGTTTAAAAGTATCTAATTTCGATCTGCCATACCGCATTTCCTGACTTTATTTATAAATATCCTCACAGTTTCTTCATATAAAATATAAAGTGATGATATATCAATTAATTAGGATTGATGAACGATGATAATAGATTATGATATCCTGATATCAATTCAGTTAGAAAGAATGTTATTTTTTTTATATAAGCCTTGTTTTTCAGGAGACATGAAAAACATTTGGTAACATTAAATAGACACTAGAATAAAATTTTTACGAACAAATTTCGACATTTTAAAAATAATGTCTTCTAAAATGAAAATCAATCTTACATGTGCTATCTGACAAGAACCGTTGCGGCTACGCCGAACAAAAAAAAAGATTCAAAAAAGATTTTGTTCCACCTTCCACTTTCCTTTTAAAGTGCAACGTCAAGTACCGTGAGGTTCTCCGCATCCGAAACGAATTAAAGGAAACGCATGGCCGAAGGTGCGACATGATTTAGCCGCGATTAGCGGCGTTTATTATAATATCCTTCTTTCTTGCGTGCGTGTGTGTATGTGTGCAGTGTCTTCTTGCCTACATAATTTAATCTCAAAGAAAGTCGATGCGCATCGCGTAGATTCGCACTTTTCGGCGGCGAACTGTCGCGGTCGTGCCCCACACTTTCCCACGTCTACGTCAGATATATCAGGCAGATTATAGACGCCTCAGCATCCACTAGATGCATTTTCTAAAGACATCGTGTATTTTTCATGAATCGTGATTAGGATCGTGACGAAAAAAAGTGGGCAATAATTGTCAGCTGGCGTTCGTCAGGTGTGCTCGGACACGATGTTAAGATTATTATTCTCCCATTACTTAAAATGCCGCTGTACGCGTTTGCATTCGCGGCGCTCGCGCGTCTGATTTTTAGAAAACGGCGCGGAAAAAAAAACAGAGAAATTTATAAACAACACCGCGTGCCTAAAGGATTATTTATCCCGAAGTAAAATAAATCTTACCGCATATCCTTACTCCATTCCCTCTCTTTTCTCTCTTCTCCCTCGTCCGTCCTTCTCCGTCTGCCTTATCGCTTCGGCTCGATAGATCGGAGAACGATGGGCGATTAGCGCCGCGTGTGAAAGGGAAAGCGAGTGGTCGACTTCACGGAGGAGGACGATCGACCCGACAGCATGGCGCGCGGTACACGGCTCGAAACGACTCTCTCCTCCGTACGTAACGCGCGCGTTCGCCGTGTCTCTCCCGCGCTCTCTTCCATCCGCGTCTCTCCTTTTTCTCTCTCTCTCTCTCGCTCTCTTTCTCTCCCTTTTTCTCGCTGCCAGCCGCCCGCCCTCTCCTGCATGCATTTGTTGGTGCTTTTTGCGGCACGCGACTCGAAAATCGATGAATAGATAATTTGTTGGGCAGAGCCAATCGATTTAGTTTTTTAGATCTTTCAAGATCGTTGACACGCGACGACTGATAGGAATAATTTGAAATTATATGGTGTTAAAATGAATGAATAAATAATCGCAAAAATAGGGATGCAGAATAAATTCGGATATTCTGATAATTCTGTAAATTTTAGTATTTAACTCAAGAGCTGAATATTGTATAATAAATTCGACTTTAGCAGCTAAAAATATATACTTTATCTCAACCGTAATATTTTCATTATCATGAATAATCAGTTTCATAATATGTTCATGTTTTACGTCCAAGTTTAGATTTATCAAAATTATGCAGGTTGCAGTTCTTGATTTAAATATGATTATAAGATGCTTATTGAATATTGAAATATTAAAATTTATCCTGTCTTTTGATTTTCAGAATTATTCAAGCCTGACAAAATAAATCAATTATAATCGATCTTTTTTTTTTGCTACGTTACGTCCAGTTTTACATAGCTTTCCCCGAATATTAGATTTTAACTGTAAATTTTATGTCATTTGTTAATCACCGATACTTATTTAAATTTATCACATTAAAAATATTAAGTGATAAAAACGTCAATGGCAAAAGAACTCTGAGCAGGAAATAATATAATATATAAAATGTGGCAAAAAAAACCGAGTTTAAACAGTTTTTATAGAATGGAAACTGACACGTAAACGTTTCTTAATCGCATACGTATATATTTCGCAGGTGTAAATTATTTCAACGCAATTTGGCACTCTCGTATAGCCGTGTGATTCGCCGTGAGACCGCTGGAAATGAGCCGCGAGAAAAATTGTGAATGAATCCGCGCCGTAATTGCAAGGTTGGGATTTTATGGACCGGATTACCATACTCGCGTTATATAGAGCCATGCAAATACTGCGAGAAACCATTCATTATAATTGGCTTCACTATGATTAATGGACGGTACTACGGGGTGAAGAATTGTCGGATTCATTACAGCTCATAATCAGTCAGTTTACATTTTCATAATATATGCGGTTGCAACATTAAACTCTTCTCTTCAGTCGAGTACATATCGGTACACGGTATATCGACTTCTCGTGTACATGGATGATAATAATAAGCAGCGCGATTTTCACGCCGACACTTAATTCCCTCGAATTCATTAATTCAACGTGCACGCTAGACGAGAAGTTAAATAAAAATTATATTTCGTGGCCAAATTGAATTATTCCTCCTCGCGCGTGTGGCACTATATTACACAATATTTCCATTTCTTAATTACGTCTTATCTACCCGATCTCTCGCACGTGGATACATATCGTTCCGCGCTTACGCGGAAAAAGTGTATAGAAACGCGTGGCGTGGACTCGTGGAGGCGTTATTATTTACATTGTACGACACGCACGTCCCGGTGTTTTCTATAATTTGCCTCGCGACGCTATCTCCATCGGCGATCGATCGATCTCGCGGCGCGTACACGCACCGCGCGGAACGCGATTGCTCATACACGGATGTGCGGGATGCGGGCATGTCGACATACACGCGGCGCGCACGCACACGCGCGCGCGTAGGAGAGCCGCGGCCGCGAGAGGAGCCGCAAGGATGAGAGCACACGAGTTTCGCGCGCGTACCTACATGCATCTCGGTGTTTCCGCGTTGCTATGCTAATGAGAGAGCGTCCCCGATCGTCGAAGACGGCTATCCTTGGACGGACTTCTAGACTCGCAACGTCAGAGATTCGAGCTTTGATCGCATTGAAATCGAAAATCTTCCCGTCGGACATGAAAGACAAGCGCGATCCGCTCTCTTTCTCTTTCTCTTTCTCTTTCTCCTTCTATCTCTATCCGTATTTAGGTAAAGATTCGACAACTGGTTCAACCATAAATAAAACGAATGTCTAGTTAAACAATCATCGTATGTCGGTATGTATCATACGCTCGGTGAATTTTTTATCAATCTATTAAACGTTCAGTTTTCTAAAAGAATTGTTTATTAATACCTCGTTTTTCTTATTTTTATTAAAATTACTTAATAAACTTTTATTATTACTACGTTCATAAACGCAGAATAAATCTTACGGGATGTCTAAAGGGTAAAAATAATGCGAATGAAGCGAACGCGTGTCGGAAGATAAAAATTTTTGGAAATCGTCCACGTACACGTTAATTTGATCACTCTTAATTTCATCCGGCAGTGTTGTAAAAAACGAGAATGGACAAGCCATAAGATCGCCGAAACAGTTTATGACTGTACAGGCCTTGTGTCTCAGAGAAATTTAACGTTTTCTTAATAGGGTGACTATGTTAATGTAAGAGCGAATCCGAAAGATCGGGTTTATCCTTGAACGAGATTCGCACTAGGACACGACGACTTGAGTTTTGTTTCCATTACTTAAAGTCGAGATTTTATCGACAAAAAAAAGCACGATTTCTATCATTCGTAAAAAAGAAGATTGATATGACACCATACCCGTAAAAAAAAAAAATTAAAATGTGGCGTGAACGAAAATGTATAAAATGCAGTCACATGCTATAAATTAAAAAAAGATGCGTTATGCAACGAGCGACGATTCGGCGCGTTACTCAATCAATATTTTACTTAAACAGTAAAATTTAAAGTAAAAACAGGAAAATTTAAATATGTATAATATAGAAAAACGAGAAATTACTGTAACGATGTACATTATGTATAATAAATTAAAACTCAATAAACAAAAACAACAATAAAAACGTACAAAACAATAAAAAAACAAACTCAAATATAAATAACAAACTAATAATAAAAACGCAAATATAAATATACAGAAATACGTCTTTTTTAATTTGCGAACCTTTTTTTTCATTCAAACCATATTAATATAAATGTGTTTTGTTAGGAGAGCGTGCAAGCTTTAAAATGATAAACAGGAACTGATAGAGAGAAGATACTTCAGCTTATTAGATTCCTCCACTATGAGTGTCCGGGATTAAGAGGCGTAATGCTATAAGACACGTGAGTCTGAAGTGTTCCACTCAACGACACTAAGACGATACTAGAGGTGGATGGATGCCTCGCCGTATGATCGAAATCTCTCGTGAACGTAACGAAACATAATCGCGAATACGTGGAATCTGGTCAAGTATCATTAGTGAACTACCTTTAATTCGAATCAGCGCCGTTTTATTGGTACGAGTTAATTTCATTGTATCTCGAGAAATGTTATTGCAATTAATTTTTAGAAGAACAATCTCTTTTAAGTACTATCGAGAGTTAATTCTGTGCAAATTGTTCTCGTAAGTGAACGATCGAGATCTCGCATTTACGTGACTCAGAAGATCTCGCGGAAGATCGTTAGTTTTGAGTTGAAATAGCACACGTGAGAAAAGAAATTTGTATAAAAGTAGAAAAAACGCTGAATCTTATTTGCCTGCCGTTCCTTTTTAGAAATAAGACATAAAAATCGAGTTATCATGAAATACACATAATTCTTTCCGTACGTAATATATAGTTTTGCCTATTAACGAATCTTTCATCATGTATTAGCATAGAGTATCCATATCCAAGAGTATCCATATCTCACTTTTATGACGAAACGTGACTATCGGATCCTTAATTCGTGATAACGTTACGTGTAATCATGTTTAACGCAAACATTTATGTACGAGAAGAGGGATGAGTTTAAAAAGTGAATCCAGCTACCGTGAAGCGCAACTTCCGGATTTCGGCACGATCGGGCTCGTCGAGAATCTCGATACTCTGTCCGCGCGAGTTATAGGAGGCCATCGCTCGTTGCGAGCGCTATTGCCTGGCGTCGGTTTTCTCTCCCTAGAAACGGTCTGGTCTCGCTTCCCGGTAGGCAGCGCAGTCACGATTATAATGCCATACAGAGAATCGACGCCGAGTCGTGGGGTCACACGCGGGGTCGCCGTCGGGTTGCAAACCCCCATCGGGTGCGACCCGCGCGAGAAGAAGGAAGAAGAATACGCTCCCTCTCTCCCGCCTCCGTCTCTCACCTCCACCTCCTTTGACCCGCGCTCTCACCCTCTATCGCCTCGTGGGAGAGTCGATATACGACCTGCGAGCAACGTCGCCGTCTCCGATCTGCACAAAGTCGTTAACGAGTCTCCTCGTTATCTTTAGCGCTTAGTTTTATACGCGTGTGTGTATGTGTGTGTGTATATACATACACACACACGTGTCGCATACACGTGCGTTGCTCACCTAGGCGGCCGGTTATAAGAGAACGGCGGAAAGTGGGAGAGAGACGGGGAACGCGAGGGGGGAAGAGTGGAGTTCAAGAGATAGAGAAAGAGAGAGATGCGCTTGGACACGAAGCTGGAGAACCGCGGGAAGGTCGTTCCCTCTCCCCTTCCCTTCCCTCTCTATTCTCCCCCCCCCCCTTTCACCCCCCGCCCCATGGCCGATCCTCCAAGACGTACAGGTACTTTCTCCCATAGTTTTTCGGTGCCGTCTTCAACATGCACGGAGACGGCGACGATGACGACAACGACGACGGCATCGTCGCGGGCGACGTCGTAATATCTATGCCATGTATGTAAATCTCTTACGAATTATTTATTCACTTTGGAATCTCTTATTCATCGTCTAGGCCTAGAATTAATTCAAGCCGAGGATCCGTAATCTGTGAAGTAATCGTAGTAATTCGAGAGCGATCCAAGAGGATTCTTGACTTTTTGTCGGCAACGAATTTTCCGATTCAAATTTTGGATTAAAGTACAGAGAAATACTTGGATAAATAATACATAATAAAAGCAAGCATCGAATAGAACATAGGAATACACATGACTTTGAGTTTTTTTAGAAAAAAAAAATTTTTTACAGAAAAAAAATTATGTTATTTGGTTAGTTTCACAAAAAAATCATTCACAGCAGACATTTTATTCTCTTAGTCAATTGATAAATATATAAAAGAATGTCCTATTCACGTGAAAAAAATGAGCGTGAAATAATTCCGTACACCGTTCTACTATTGGAATTGGAATTAAATCGTTTGTATAGTGAATTGGAAAATTGACCGTTCGGAAATATTGCATACGACTGAATATTTCTCGAAGAGTCTCCGACTTTTTTTTCTCAATATACAAGCCGATGAATTGATCCGTATAGCAACAAGAATAACGGCGCGAGCTGATACATAGTCTTGATTTATGTAATTTATGTAAATACGCAATTTAGACTCGATTTGTCGCTCGAATCCAAGGTGAGCGCATTGTAATCCACACGGATATTGCGTGTTTTAGGATAAAAAGTGTCGTAAAAATGTATAACCGATTCACCATTCAGGTTTTCGGGCTGGCGCAGCGATGCGTAAATTATGCACACCGCAGCTCGTTTTTAACCTTACAGGCCAGCTTCAATGATGGAAGCTGCACGCAAATGTAGTTTCGACATGAGCGCTTTATTTTTAGGCCCTGCGGGTTACCCTTATATTTTTGGCAGGTATCGACACAGCAAACCTCGCGACACTCAATAACCGGAGTTTATTTATACGGAATAATGCAGTTGAATTTTGATTTGACATGTGACGTGACAAGTTATATTCTCACCGCGAAATTACATTATAAGAAAGCAATAAAGGAAGAGCAGTGCCATTTTTCAAATAGTATATCGTCGCATATTTTTCGAGATTGGTATTCAGTATAAATTAACATTTACAATAATCTCTAGAAGAAAAATTGACTGAAATGCAATATCGAGTATATTGCAGTGTTCGACAGTCTATCGATTTCCTCATGTATCTCTACGGCTCCGAAGAACAATGATACCGAGAACAAATTGCCGAGCAGAAGAGGATCAAAACTTTACGCGTTGCGCAAAGCATCTCCGCCGGCGAATTTTTTCAAAAGAAGGGGGCGTTTTAAGATTTCGTTACGCCATCGTGTAATTTCACTGATTTACGATCCCTTCTCTCTATCACTCGTATGGCCCGATCATCTAACAGAGAACAAAAGGATCTACCACGCGGTCGTTCCTACTAGCCGGAGAGACGCAGCGTAGAGCGCGCAGCCAGTTGTTCGTTACTATAATACTTGCACAAAATCACACGGAGTATGATATGAAATCATACGCAAGAGATCTATAGAAAATTTTTAGCTTATGTCCTAGTGG
The DNA here is from genome assembly GCF_003070985.1 of Temnothorax curvispinosus. NCBI lineage: Eukaryota > Metazoa > Arthropoda > Insecta > Hymenoptera > Formicidae > Temnothorax > Temnothorax curvispinosus. The sequence continues at coordinate 421,795 of NW_020220878.1, read as the reverse complement.
AAAAAATAGATCTTTAGAAAGACAACTTTATTCATGCTATTTACATTTATGTCTTCTACTCCAGGAAGTTATGTCAAACCTTTCCGGAAAATGATAAATCAAAGAGAAAAAAATAACTCTAGAAATATCTAATATAATAAATATATTAAATATATAAATTAGAGTTTATTAAAAAATATTTATAAATTTATAAACGCTGATAAATTTTTTCAACACGTAATAAATATCTCAAAGTTTATCGACATCCTGATACGAAAAACGAGATTAATAAGATTTAATAAGATTTTTCTACGAAATTTTATAATTATGTAGAAAAATATTTATTTTTCGATTCGAATTTCGGCTGGAATAATATTTTTTGCAATAAATTCTTTACAGTGATTTAAAATTTTAAATAATGCTTATTAGCATCAAAACGTTAAATTGTTATCAATTTAAATATGTTGATTACTGTTCCAACCACAGCAATTCCTGACGTCAATAATGGGGGGAGAAGATTTCGGCAAAATTATTTGGTTCGATATTTCACTTAGGGAGCTTTTACTCCAAAATCAACGACGTGGTGAAACTTCTGACCACATTTTTACTTTATGTTTAATGCATTATCTTTCTAGATTTTTTAAACAGATTCAGTAAGATTGATTTTTTGGAAACAGGGAGTGTTATCTTTCAAATCTCCCCTAACATCCGCCAGTGATTCCAATTAAAAACTGTGTTTCAAGACCGACGAATAAATCACCGCGCAGTTGAACAGAAAAAGTATATACTTAAATTCACACAAAAACAATATTGAGCTACAAAGCTCGATCGAAGATGGTATATATCTATTTACTTGTAAGAAAAATATTTACTTATTGAAAACGTAAAAGAAAAAAAGGTATAATCAGTAGTCTGATTTTTTTTAAATCATTTTCTTGCGAAGTTTGCACTCAGCACTTGCATTGTCAACTCATCCCGCTTGATTCTACTTCGACGGAATGCAGTACATCGACTTTGATTGAAGAAGCGTGCACGGAGAAAAAAAGGAGCGAAGATTGTGAGAGTCTGCACGTAATACCGGGTTTCATCGTGTTTGACAGATGACTAATGCAGAACTACCGCGACGGGGGACGCACACGGGCGCACACCGGTTGGAAGCCGAGCCTACAAAGTCGTTAGCAACGTTGCTTGGCCTTGGTCAGGAGTCGTCGGTTAACGGATCGGAGAGATTTTTTCTTTCATATCCGATATCTGCTTCCTGCTATCTACTTTGTGGCTCCTGTACTGTGCTTTATCATTGTCCTCGTGGCGTTTTATCTCGCATCGCGCGTATATTAATAATCCCCCGCATGTGTGTCTCTTTTCTCTACGCCGTTTAGCACGTGTCGGGAGTCCGGGACCTCTGCGAATTTTCCCTCGCCACGAGAGCGCGATCCTTTATCGATCGCGATGATTTATTTTCGCGCGCGAGTTTCGCACAGGCTCCCTCGTCCAGAGCGGATGCGCGGTAAAACGTTTCTTTTTGACACGTTTTATCGTGCTGCTGAAAAGTTTCCACTTTTCCAGAAATACAGACCGTTCCAGTAATATGAAGACTTTAATACGGTTGTTCCTCGGTCTTGTATAATATCGACAGGATATCTATTTTCCGCACAATGTAAAGAGAACTGGTTTGACACGCGTTAACCCATTTTAAACCTCCTCAATAGCTCTCTAATACCCGATATTTGGTATCGCCGAGATATCTAGATCACTACTACATTACCCGCAAAGATATGGCGAAGTTTATACGCAATCTTACATGGTGAAACGGTAATAACAAACAGATTGTGAAGGAAGGTAATTTGTTAAATAGGGTCCGCCTTTTCCAGATAGTTGTGACAATTATAAAGAAAAGACATGCACGCGATTGTCTCTGAGTGAAGTTTTATCACGCCGTTTAAGGACCGCACTTTCCAGAAGGAACGCCATTCGTGCGGAAATATTGCACGCAATGTTAAAGATAGAAAACACTTATAACTGTTTATATTGCAAAGGACAGGTTTTTAATCGTACTTTCTTGAATATACAGAATGTCGGCGTGATGTAGATAAGATGTCAATGTGCGTTTATTAATTCCGCTCGTAAACCGACGGGAAAACAAACGGATAAAAGGTTGTCCAGGTAGTGTGTTATTCCCTCGCGCGCGCGATATATTCGCGTTTGCCGCGTGAAAATATTCCGGGAGCCTGCGGGGTACGCGTTTTCGCAACAAGCGTGTCAATTATCTTATCGATTTATCGTACATGAGTCGCGCCAGCCGATTAGACCTAACTACAACCTCTACTTCGCGCCGCGGCCCCAGAAAAAGCCCCATATAATTAAATTCACGCTCGTATTTTCATTGCAAATTTGGTTTTTCGCTCGGATCACGTATATTACAAGCGTTTATTTTTTATGATGTTTGTTTTCATAATTAATTGAGAACCGAGCAACGCATAAAATTGCCGGATTATTAAAAAAATGGATAGATTATTAAACTTATTAACATTTATTAACACTGTCCCTGCCACGTGTATCATTTATGATACACCCAGAACCCAGAATCAGCAGGCCAGATGTATCGTAAATGATGTACCTACCTAGTAATCAGGTCAAAAGCTGTAAAAAAAAACACACACAAAGGAAACCATGAATACTGTAAGAATCGACAATAAAATACAACGACTGGTCAAAAAACAGCCCTGGTCTGAGAGCGTAATTTTTTTTCGCTCATCGGCAGTGAAAGTGTTAAACTTATGCGCTAAGAGTGTAAAATTTCTTACGTTAGTCAAGACCTAACGTTATAATGTGAAAACTAGAAAAGATACTTGAATACCTCACAACGCATTAGACGAACTTCCGATTAATCACAAACATATACTTAATCATATGCTATTGCTCATAGACCGCAAAGCGTTTCGAAGCGCGCGGCAAATAGCACGACCTTCCGTACTTTTCTACGATTGACCATAAAGCAAATACAAATCCGATTCCTCACCGGCCTCAGCCTCAACCGATGCATTCATATGCATCGGTTGAAATACGTTCGCATCGTCTCGAGAGACGCGGGCGGCGCGGGCGGCGGTTGCGGCCTGGCAGTTACATTAAGTAACATTACTCGTTCCGCACGCCAATTACTTACGTTAAGTAACCGTAAGAGATTCCTATTTGCCGGCTTCTGATCCCGCCGACGCGGAGACAAGCGGTAATTATGCGTTTACGAGGACACGCGCGAGCTCGCTCACCACTTTCATTTCTCTAATTACGACGGTAATAACCCCTCCCCTCCTTTCCGCTAGTTCCCCGTCGCCCGTCGTTTGAATCTGAATTTAATAGAACGAGCAGGAAACTCGTAATGTATTACACGCGTGGTCCACCGATTGTTAGTCTGCGAGATGCGCGAGCGATGCGCATCCTCACAGCAGAAGGTTGCAAAATCCTTGTTTACACACGCGTAACAACGCGAATGACGTGCGTATTATCGCGTTAGTCTATCCGTTAATGTGCGCCTTCGTGTCGTTGCCTTTGGCATGCCACTGATCAAAAAAGAAAAAAAAAGAAGAAAAAGAAGAAAGAAAGAAGCGACTTTTATCCGCCGGCAGAAATGTTAACGGAGGGTAATGCGCGTGTTTCCTCAGCGAATCGTGCGAAACATATCATTACTGAATTCCCGGGAATTAAATGCGAAAAATCGAAAGCTCCGGCTCATTCATCAAGTTACTCTTTCTCTTTAGTGCATGAGCGCTTCGTTTATTATTCGTTGTGTAAACGAACGATTGACATTTCGTGCACTGTATATTTTTACTTTCTATCGCTGAAAATTTGAAGCAAAAGCAATTTGAAAGAATTGATAGACATGTCTATTCTTTTCGTATCGAAAGATATGAATTTATTCATTATCTGCAGTTTATTCTTTTTTATTCTGTACATTGTTACTTTACTTGTCACAAAACTGTCAATACTGTTTTCTTTTTTACCGTTTTTTTCCTTTTTTCTTTTTGAATAAATTTATCTATTTTAGAATATTGGTTAAAAAAATTATAAAGAAAAATCAAGAAAAATAAAAAAAATTCGGAATTTCCGATTTTTCAATTCGAGAAGTCAGTTTGCAATTTATCCTCCGTGTGCATAAATTATATCTCCAATTTTGCACTCAGGTCGATCACGAACGCGCCCGATATTTCGATCGCGATCGGTTTTTCCTCCGGCCGACGACGGAGGCAAGCATTCCCATCGCTCGGAGAAGAGCCTCTCGATTAAGTATCTCTCCTTTTCTACGGAATTGGGTATCCTCGGCGAATGGTGCGCGCGACCTCGCCGTCCTGCGCGTATAGGTCGTTTCACCTGTCACCTAGCGCAGGAACGAAAGAGAGAGGACGATCGCTGCGGGCGAAAAAGGAAAGGACGAGCCAATGAGCGAGTAGTCGCGGCAGACATCCCGACTGACCGGAATCGCTTCGGCGAACGCTCGGCTAAAGAGACCTCTCTGTAGCCGATTAAAAAAAACGAGGACACACGTCGAGATTAACAGGTCAATACGCATGCACGTCCATTCAAAATTCTTTTGACGCGATTAGCTTTTCTCTCGGGATTTTAGCCTTTACACTCGACATAATACACGTGTAAAACGTTGTTCGATACTTTGATTCTATTAGTATCAAAGCAACCATCACATTGTATCAACTTATTACTCGATCTAAATTAAATTATCATTATTTTTATATAAAAATAAGAATAGATTAATTTAATAATTCCTCTATTGTAATCTGTTATGTATGTATATTTAATATATTGTTATAATAATACATTTTTTGATAAGTTATTTATGGATAAAAGTAACTTTTTAGTATCACGAAATATTTAATTTTAAGCGGCACGATATTACGGAGTATTCTCGTTCTTAATCCCAGTTATAGGAGACATTCAAAGTTAATCCGATTTGTCTTCACTTCAGTTATCGTTCAGCGCAATGCATTTCATTCGTTACTTATTATAAAAAAAGAAACCGCGGATATTTCCATCGCCTAGATTTAAATCAACAACCGAGAGATGGCAAACTCCAGAAATCAAGTTGCGTGCTTGAGTTTACTCGCGCAGAGATATAAAAAAGAATATAGGTATGGCTGACGCCAAGGCGGACATATACGTGGCGAAATAACATTCTGCACATAATCCGCGACGGTACGAGGAAGAGCAGTACACCGCATTTCAAAGTTGCATTTACCACGGTGTGTATAGTTGTGTACATAGGCACGCCTCGCGTGGGTGTACAAGAGATCGCGGTCATTAAATCGCCACTGGAAATCTAGCGGGATGCGAGTGCGAGGCGGCGATATTCAAATGAATGCAAAACACCCGGACGCAAAGTGACAAATTTTAACGATTTCGCCAAGGATTACGACGAAAAGTTGCAGGTATTAAAAGTCTGCGAATGCGCGAAATACATTGGTAAAAATTGAATAAACAATCGAAAGATTGATGGCAAGTTTTTACAAACAGGAACTGGAAACAAGGACAACCCTATAAAAGATATATGTACTAAGGAAATGCAAATCTGTCTAACCGAAAGATAACAATTACATTACGCGTGCGATACTGTCAGAACTGCGCCTTGATATCAAAAGAATGCAATATATATTTAAATTTGACAATATCAAAATTTATATACTTAGTAAAAAATTTTGTGTTTAATTTAATACATTTTACGTGTCCCAGTTTATCTACTCTAATTTTTATGTTAATTTAACAGAAGGCAAATATGTAAATAAATAACGCAAGTAATGTGTGAAAAATTGAAACTCTTATAGAGAAGAAAAGTAACATAACTTATCTGTTTATTTTAACATATAAAATATGTCACCATCCAAGACTGTATTTACATATAAATTGTGTTATTTTAATATTAGAAACGGTAGACAGAAAAATTAACACAATATAACAATATATTGCATTAATACAAAAAAAAGTTTATGTTAACACAAAAAATTTCTGCACAGGTAGATTTCAACGCAAATACAAAATAAAAATGTTTTTAACCGCGCGTATCTTGAATATTAAAAAAGATATCTCTTCGGTTCCTTCAAATCGTCTATTACCCTGATGTATCCAAAAATGTTTACGTATCGAAACAAATAATTTTTTTACAATGTAATATTTGTAAAACTCTCCCAATGAAATTGCTAAAGACTATCTTTTTTTCACCGGCAAAAGTCGCGTGGTTTATGGCTGCGGTTAATACGTCCAGGAAGTGAGATCTAGACGTTATATTACGGCTTTCTTCGTACTATATATCTGAATCGGATGACAGGAGCCGGCCACGAGCCGCGTCGTCCCGTTTGTAGGAGAGAAGCTCTCGGGGCTCCGCAGTCCCCCCGGAGCGGAGAGATGGATGATGCCGGGTAGTAGTAAAAGCGCGTTATAACGACAGTGAATAAATATTGGAGTAGGTACACGGGCAGCATTACCATACAATACGCATACCGCGTAGAGTCGTTTTGCGGGCCACGCAAGGGTGCGACGCTTGGCTGTTGTGTCGCTCCTAGAACCGTTTTCTCCGTATGTGTATGTGTACGTGCGTTTCTTTCTCTTTCTCTTTCTCTCCCCAGCCTTCTCCCTCTGATCGCCATTAATCACCACGATCTTCCACCCAGTCCCACGCAGCCACGGCATACACTGTACGCGACATCGAAATACCGGAGGAGAGGCCTTCTCTCCTCGGCTAACTGTAAAATAGGACCTCGCGCAACGCGGATATCGCTTATCTCGCGGTGCGCACTGATCTATATCGACCTCTCGACACCGACGGACCGTGCACGGCGTGAACTAGTTTTCCCCCCGCAGTATTTTAGCGATCACTTAATATCCAGTGTAACGCTACCGATGTTGAAAAAACTCGAAAAAAAAGTGAAGGGTCAATCCCCTGTCGCGATTACACGATTATATTACAGTCAATATACATATGCAAATGTTAATTAACAAAATGTTCCATATCTTCGTGATAATGCGATAATGTGTCGTCGTTTGACACCGACTCTCTCTTTTTCTTTTTTTTTTTTTCAAAACGGTATTACATTTGCATTGTTTGATATGTGTAATTTTTCGTGCAATGACAATCGTGATAATTATTGTATATCGCACGTCTGAAATATGTACGATGGATATGCATATATGTCAGGAAACTACAATTTTTATCGTTCCCTTTCACATGGCACGTAATTACCACCTTCATAATTAAATATCCAGGTCGTGACCTGACTTTTAAATCTTTCTCAGTGCAGCTATTTCCGTGGAACAGTACGACATCACAAAGCGATGTTAGACTTTTGCGAATTAAAAACATTTTCGAGTCTGGGAATTTCATTCACATTAATCATTAAGTCATTCCGTTTCGCCATACGGTACAAATGCGCTAATAAGCGTCGGATTCCCTGTATAATGCATACGAAGATTGCACGCTTGACTGTTTTTCTACGAAACAGAAAGTGTTTCGACCCATTCAGACCCTGGACTAAGATTCCAATCTCGGAAGAAAGCTCGAATTAAGCTCCAACCGGGTTCAAGAGAATCTCGAAAGAAAAGTGCCATCCACCGCGGTTGGTCTTTAAGGACGAGCGTAAAGTTTCTAGATGCGAGCGAACGGAGCAGAAACGATCGCGCATCATTAGATCCTGTTGGCCTGCTGTCTCGGAGGTGTACGGCCGACGTAACGTAAGCTTGCATCCCGCCGACGCCGTACGACGGAGACGCGGTGACGTCGGCGCGGCCGCGTCCGACAAGGATGGCCGCATCCAGAGAGACAACACAACGTGCGCGCGCGAGAGGAGATCGGAGATCGGGAGGCCGGAGAGTAAGAGCTAGAAGCGCGGCCGGAGAGACGGGGGGGCCGGGAGGGGAGTGGGTGAGCCGACCTCTGACCCGAAGCGCGCGAGGGGGACCGCGCGGCACACCGTGGTGCATAGCTCAGGCATAGCTCGGGCCATAGGCACACAAGCGCGACTCGCCCGCCTTTCACTTCGCGAGGAGACGAAGGCAAGAAACGTACATAGATAGAGGCGGCCGGGGAGTGCCCCGCCGCGCGCGCTATTATCATATTACAGCCGATTCGCCGCCGTCGACGGTCGACGCCGACGACGCGACGCTGGCGTCGGATGCGGCCGCGGTGTCCGACGCGCCGATGCTCTACCGCCTGTTAACAGACGCGATCGGGATCGCCACATTACTTATAATTAAAATTAAAAACCAATCTCAATCTGAAAAAAAAATTAAGTAAGTGGGAAGAGAGAAGCCGGAAAAGGAGACAGAAAAAAAGAAAGAGATATACGCTAAGGGTTTACAAATTTCTTCAAGACACTTTGAATAAGAGTTATTTAATTATTTTAAAATCTTAGTTTGACTATTAAACACGGCATTGTTTAGAGTTGCATTTATATAGATTATTCATTGACAGAGTATTCAATTTTTCAGATTTATTTTTCCCGTTTTTATCTGTTCCTTTCATATTCTTTCCATGGTTTAATTAAATAAAATTATAAGAGAGAACGGTCTGTTTTAAAGATAAGCCAAAAAATTATACTACAATAAATTATAATGATATACAGTCTCTATTTGTAAATATTTGTAATAACATATACAGTATAAAGTCTATTTAAAAAAATGGTTATAACGACAGCATGCCTTTGATTTCTTCCTCCGCGATTTTCTCGCTGTCGACGCGCTTTACGACGGGATTATCATACGACGCGATCGTGGACAAATATTTCACACTCGGATTACGTAAGGAATTAGTGTCTAGGTATACACCTTAGGCGGCGTTCGGGCGCTCAATTTTTACGCTTCGCGGCGAGAAAAAATAAAAGTCGAATCGCCGCTATATCGCCGCCCGCTGCGATTGACGCGCGTGATCTCGCGTCGAGGCGAGACGAAAGTGATATCGTTGCGCTATGAACGGGACGTTTATTATCCTTTTTATCACGCCTGGATCCGCTATTTTCCGCGCGCGATCCGCTCTCGTAACCACCGCGCGATTATTTCTACAAACTCCCAGAGTGTGACGGCGTAATTGTAATTTATTGAATAATTATAGTATGGTGGTGTGTAATTGCAGCAACGGTGGTAGTGTGGCAAAAACGGGGCTGTTCCTTTTCCTGAATCCTGCAAACGCCCATATCCCTTCGAAAGTAACGAGCGATTATGAGAGGAAATTGTCACTGCAAAATAAAAATTTAAATAATAATTGAATAGAGTAATAAAAGTAAAAATATAAATTTACTAAATTATTTCTGTCGCCCCGATACGGAGCATCGTTCTGTTAATCAATCTGTTATCGAATCAATCTGTATACATTTCTCTCCTTACGCGCGATATCGTTGAACGTAACAACAAATAATAAAACTACTAATTTCCGTGAACGTTTCGACAGTTTCGAACATATTTCAGAGTAGCATTGACGGAAGTATCGGAGTCAATTGCGAGTGTCGACGAGCTGTTCGCTCGAGCGAGTGCGAGATTGACGGGATAATCGCGAGGCGAGACGCGAGTGATTTCGACGCATGGTAGATGGCACATACACACATACACACACACACACACACACACACAAAATCGTTATCGTCTTTATTACCCTACGTGTTTTTGTTCTTCTTTTATGTTCGATTTCGCCGTGGCAAATTACCAGCGCGCACAATTAACGATTTGGTGTTTTCACCGTTGGCAAAAAAAGAAAAGGAAGTGTCTTCAGATTTTTATCTCGATAGCAGATAACGTTGATGTTCACGACTGTGAATAAACTATGATTAACTCGTAAACGGATGCGTGATCCATCGAAGAAAAGATGTCAAGTTATTTTTGCAACGAGTTCATTGGGAATTCTCACAACGTATAGAAATGTAAAACCAGGTTTCTACCAATTACGACACATCCCAATTTTTCAGATGCTTTGTCTCAAAAGATATAAATACCCATGACTCGTTCTATATAGTATTTCCCAGTTTATTTTTTTTTAACATACTTTAACTGAATTATTTAACATTAATTATCGAGCATTCAAAATTATTTCAATGTTAAAATTCTCTCGCGAAGAGAATTATTTTCCCTTCATTAGTCATGCTTAACAGAAGGATCCTGTTCTTCTCGGTTATCGCACGACAGTCTGCGTGCAGTTTTATATATGTTTCTACATGACTATATTATCTCCATACGACTAGACATTGTGCATAACAGGTTTGACCCACCGATGCAGCCCGATCTGAGAATAACCGAGAAAGCGCGCGCACGTCTCTCGCCCCGGCCCGGCACCGCAGAGGACGACGACGAAATCACTTTCGTCGGGACTCCGCGCGTCTTCGCGCGCGCTAATCGCGGCGATGGCGCGATACCGGAGGTCGCACGGACACGTCCGACCCCGGGAATTTTACTTACCGGTACTCCTCGTGGACCGGCGCGGACCCGCCGCGCCGCGCTGGGGTATACTCTAACGTAAGCGCGGAAAGACAGAAGAAACGGTGATCGCGGATGGGAGAGAAAGAGAGAGAGAGACAGGCGAGGCCGAAGAGTACCGGTGAGAGTGCACGGCCGTAACGTACGGTACAATACAGTCGTGCTGGCATGCCCGTAGGTCGACCCACAGCGAGCGCGCGCGCGACGTGTAATTATCATCTCCCAAGGGCCTATCCCACGCTATCCAAGTTAAGTGGGACACAGCCGATTACTGCGTGAGCGATTAGAAGAGAGGTGCGCGGGGAAGGCGCTGGAAGAGGCCGTCCGTCTCCGGGTTCCTTCCTCGGATCGTGGACCGAAAAGGAACGCAGAGTTGTGGTCGATAAATTAACACGTTAAAATTGTATTTCACTCACGTTGGTTATAAGGCTAATTGAAATCAAGACTGTTTATCGTTGTCTGTTACGTAAGATGTAACGTCGTTTAGTATCGGTCAAAACTAATTTCAACATCACATAATTTAGTTAGATTATTCAAATCGCCATCTGGTAATTTAATGTTGATTTGCTGTGATATTACACACATGGTGTATATCTGTGCGCTGTACTTTGTAAAGAAATAATTAAAGTCTATCAGTCTGTAATGGCGAGATTGCAAATACAAAAGTGCCTGATAGATCACATGAATGGAGACAAATCGTTTTACGAACATAATGAATGGAAGTTGATATACCAAATTAAATCCCGATTAATTCCTGTTCCACTTAAAAATGTTTAATGAAATCATCAACCTTAGTCCGACTTGAATACATAGAACTAATAGGAGAAAGTATCGAACGTCGCGATCGAGGAAGAAATTTGTTACAATCTTGTATGATGTACGTATGCTTGTGTAATGTATATTTATTACAACTTTGAGTTTTCTTGAATTACGTGTGGGTAGAAAAGGTTACATCTAAAAAGTACGCAATAAGAGACATCGCAAAAACTTTGAGAAAAAGGAGCTCCACCGTTCAACTATTTCGATCGCATATTAATATTCTAAGAAAATGTAAAATTATACAAATAAAAAGCAGCGTTGCTTTTTTTGCATATACTAATGCGGAAATGCGCTAGTGCACTGACGCTCTTACAACTTTACACCGAAATAATTACGAGCTCGATTACGTTGTGGGTTACGGCAATTCAGGTGCATAAGAGCTTGCGTCAATTGTTATGTGTGGGCGTAGGCGGCGAGAGATATAGGATACAATGAAGTCCTACCCGCGATATCAAACTTCTCGAGCGTAAAGAGACGTGATTAAATTAGACGCAGCGCAGCTGATCACTGCCGCGAGTGATTAGAACGGAGAGGGATGTCAGTGGTAGAGGAAGGATAAGACTCCGCCGATGATTGATTCGTGTTTCTCTTGTCAGAGAACGAGAAGGAAATGAACCTGTCCGCGTTAACGCGCCCCCCGCTACTTATCATTTCACCACGCATAATTGCGCCATAACAACCGTGTGTGTGTGTTGTAGCGCACGATTGTAGCGATTACATAAAAGAAGATCTAGAAGTATGGAACGAATTATTTCTCACAGGGAGATTTAATGCAAATACATAATTGACCGTTTGAGTATAATGATTTAATCCTGATAATATATCGCGATTTAAACAGGCTATTAAATCGATTATAAATAGATAAGAAGATAATAAAATAGTAGAGTATAAACTTGTATATTGCTGTAATAAGATATAGCATTTTTTGAAAAGGAAAATGACTCTCAATCCAATTATTTCCAATGATCTATATTGCTTATAAATATGTAAATATCCGTAGTAATTTATATCTTTTAGATGTTGTATGATTTTAATTGCTATTTTATTAAAATTATATCTTATCTTTAATCGTTGATATTTTTTGATACTACAAATTGATGGAAAGAATTTTTTTCAGAATTATAGATTTAAATGTGAGGAAAAAAGAAAGAGAGAGAGAGAGAGAGTGAAGAGAGGGGGGAAGGGAGAATCAATAAGAATAAATTAAATAATTATATTCAGGAATATTTAAAACGTGATACTTATCATTTCATGGTCGACATAATTCACGATTGGGCTGACGTAGTTTGCTGTTTCTGATGATGATATTCCTGCTGCGATGAATCATTTACACAGTGCAACGAATTTCGTTCATGCTAATAAGCGCAATAAGTTGGGCAGGGACAGATTCCGAAATAATTCGGTAATTTGTCGACGTCCTTGTTTTTAATTACGCGGCATCCAAATTCAAATCTTTACCGATCGTATAGAGATAAGAGGAATGGACGGCTGCGGACGAAGCGTATACGCGCGAACAGACCTGCGAGATACGTTAAGGCATTACGCAATTACGGCGTTTATGAATTTATATATTCGTTAAGTTTAGTGTATTGCAATTCTCACGCTTGAGCAAGTGATGGTTTACGTAATTCCGATGTTACTCGAAAAAATTGGTAGACTTCGTGCGAAGCTTTTATAATTGCCCAAGACACTTGCAATATTTCGCAATACTTTTCGTCCAACGTTTACATTCGTAAATTATAATTAATTGACATCTCATAGAGCTTTAATCGCTCAATTAATCTGCTGGGCATAGCGCCAACTTTTTACCTTCTTTCGGAATGAATCCCGTAATGAAATAAGTATCAGGTCGTGTAAAGTCGGGTGAGCGATTAGGCCTCGATTAATCGTGACGCTGGTGCCTCTCGGTGCGAAAGTCGCGAACGAGAGAAAACAATGGACCGTTCGGGAATCAAGCGCAATGAGAAAGGGCGGAACGCAACGTCGACGGCGAGCATGATCGCTCGCGAGAGGCCTAACGGTTCTTTCTCTCCCGGACTAACGTCATCGAGGGTATATACTTCTTCGACGTAATTCTTTTACATAAACTTGACTATAACTCTTGAAAATTTACGTAAGTGCGACGATGACAGGTCGTCGACTATCGGCGCGATCGAGTGCAGATAGTAATCGGTACTCCAGGTAGACCGAGAGAAAAGATACTCCCACGCGCGCGGAAACTGCTATTGACATTGACCAGTTTCCGTGTCGTATACACAAACGGACGACTACTCCAAATTCCTGCGAAACGGAAAGTCCTCTAGCGCAACGCAACAATATTTGTCATTGGTTTCCAAACTCGAGATGAAAGGAAAAGTGAGGGATAAATGGAACGATTTTTAAACGCAACCATTTTTTTAGATAACATGTAAATGTTACTAAATGCAGCAAGTATTTCATAATACTCGACGCGATTGTAATCTCAAGGACTCTCGACTAACACGCTATCTTATACTAATTTACGACGCTGCGGGACGAAAAATATTGCCGAGGGACACGTGGCCGGCATTCGGGTTCGCTAACGTGGCCACTGCCTCGGTTTCGCTAACGCGATCGTGCCTAATTACAAGCGCAATAGTAAGGGGAACGATTGTTAAAGAAAACGGCGGTGCATTTAGAGGCTGCGCGACCTCGCTACAACCGCGATAGGTGAGAACCATTGGGAGAGGAAAAGTCGTGCGCGACGTTGGTGGCCCGCCACCCGGAACGGACGACAACGACGACGGCGACGACGACGGTTATGGAGCCATCAGATTTCCTCGGACTCCATTCATCTGAGTCCATCCATTGTCATCGTCAACGCTAATAACGCGGGACGAATCCCGACTGCATCGCTAAATGCATCATACCGATAAAATCATTCGCGACGCGTGTGCGTCAGAATGTTCATTTTTTTGTTAAACGCAACCTTGAAACAATTTATCATATATTAGGGTGGTAGATAAATTTATATGGAAGAAGATTAAGGCGTAGTATTGTTCGTGAAACGAGTTATATATCTTATACCAGAACGTGTGACATTTCTTTGACTCCTACTGCAAAGATACCGGATGGCGTTGGTCGTTTCAATCTAATGTCACTAATGTCAGGTTACTGATATGAAATACAATAAAACAAGTTGATCACTGGTAAATCAGTGATTTTTACTGTAAGGTCACATAATGTAACGTGTCAATTTATAATACCCTTTTTTCTGGTATGAAATTAATATAACATTTGCAAATTTAAGCTTCGACGCGCGACAGCTGTAGGTCAGAAATAATAATTGGGTTCAGCAAACAAACTGGATTATCTCGACGATATTTCTCAATCGCTCATTCTTACACAGATCATTTATTTTAATATACATTAAAGAGATCGCCAAGTATTATTCGGCTTCCTCGATAATTTCCATATAGATTATGACGACGGCAAGATCGCAGCGGCGATTATTGCAATCTTCGAGATTTGATAAGGCGCAACGCGCGCGTTTGCGACGTCGCGTGTCGGCAGTTTAAAAAACGATCGATGCTCTCGCTTCGTTTCGCGCGCGGCAAAAAAGTCATCGATAGATGATGGCTAATCGTCCATGTGGCGGCCGCAAATTGGAAAGACGCGAGAGGACGGTGCCTGACGTCATTCAGCCTAACGAGATTAGAACGCGTTCGGTACCGTCGACTCTCTGACAAAGCGACGACGTACATCCATTGAAAAAAGGGAAAGAAAAACTTACCCACCCCGATGTGCGACGCGCGCGAAAAAACGGCGGTCCCAGCGACGTGTTGCCCTGGAAATAGTCTGTTCCGGGGCTTTACCGGTGGGCGAATATCGAATATTCACTCCGATGAATATCAATGTGATGAATGCAAGATCCCTAAAAGCAAGGAAAATGTATCGTAGGGGTATACGGTTTCAATAGCTTCTTTAGCGACATACAGCCAGAGAGAGAGAGAGAGAGAGAGAGAGAGAGAGAGAGAGAAAAAAAGAACACAAGTCAGCTATTTTATAGGCGAAAAGTCAGTTCGAAAAAATTTCTAATTACTATTTATTTATTTAAAAAATTTATAACTTCTATTTATTTCACTTGAAGAGTGTAAGTCCCAGTCTACAATAGGTGTTTTAAGCTCTAAGCCGTAAGAAATTGATGAATCACAGTAGAATGTGAGGAGAATACTCGACTGTGATTAGTCAATTTCTTATGGCTTAGAGTTTAAATACCCTTAAAGCAAGGTTGTAGAGTTGTAGACCAGCACTAATGTACCATAATCTTGTAAACTTGAATACTAAATAAACCATTCCGTCTGGATTACATTAATTGCTAAAAAAAAAGTTATAACTTTAAATTTTGTACAGTGTATTATTTACAGCATATAAATGTAGTCGAAAAAGTTTCTTCGTAACGCGTCAAATTATTATAAATTTAAAGCAAAGGAGATCGGGGTGTAGCTCGCTCGGTCGAGGGTTAAACGATCTATTCGCGCAATCCCGGCTCACTTTGTCAACCCGCGGTTAAGGCATCGATAACCCGTATATACATACATTCTTATTGTCCGTCCGTCGTCGCGCCAGCGCACCTTTCTCTCTCGCTCAAGGAAACGGAGTATCGGTGCATCCCGCGGGCGAGAAAGGGTCGGCTAAAGGCTCTGTGCGCGAGCACGAGCGCGCGGCACAACGTAGGCAACTCGCGTCCTTTTTCCCGCGGCGCACGAAAGCGGAGACAATGGATACGTGGGCGCAGTATCGCGAACCCTAACCCCGGGTGATCCCATATTCTCCGTTCTCTCCGTCTTTCTCTCCTAGGCCGGCTATAGGTACGCTCTCCTCCGCTCGTCTCCTGGCTACCTCTATCGCTAAGTTCTCTATCCTCGGGTCGTTACGGATCCTCGCCGAGCCTCTCCAGGCCGGGGCTCCTTCTCCTTCCCTCTGCCTCACCTGCACCCTGCACCTCTTCAGGTATTTCTCTTTATCTTCTGCCTCCGAGAGTGCCGCCGCACGTTTACGAAATCGTAGGTGCACTCGCGTATGCTCGCGCTAGCGTGTTTAGTCACCTTCTAGTCCTTCTACCGTGCTACCGAAACGCGCCAGGGGGCGATCTGCGATTTAAGGCGATGCTGGAGTTATCTGAAGTGCACAACGCATAAGGCTGGGGCTACACTATGCGCGTTTTCGCGAATCCGATTCGTGAAAAAACGCGCATAGTGTAGCCCCAGCCTAATGCGTAAGCATAAGAAAATTGATTGGTCCATATACATGTGCAGAAAAAAATAGACCAATCAATTTTCTTATGCTTATACATTATGCGTTATGCAAAAGTCTGTGTTTCCCGCTTAATTCTATACTCTATAGAACTGATAAAAAATGGCATGTACGCAAAAATTAGGTTCTGTCGGTAACTCCAGCATCGGGGGACCTTGTGGACGTGTCAAGCACAATGA
Organism: Temnothorax curvispinosus; assembly: GCF_003070985.1. NCBI lineage: Eukaryota > Metazoa > Arthropoda > Insecta > Hymenoptera > Formicidae > Temnothorax > Temnothorax curvispinosus. Next base: position 405,089 of record NW_020220878.1, on the reverse strand, counting down.
AAAATATAAGGGACAGATATTAGCGATTAGGACTATAGAATCAAGAATAAAGTCGGATGCACGATGAAAAATACAACAGAAACGGGGAATAACACAGGCAATAGATTTTTACCTATCGGAAGGCGTGTATTAATGCTACACCAGCTTTATTCCTGAGATTTCTTATTTCTAATAATCGCTAAGATCTGTTCCTTGTTCCTTATATTTTTCATTGTGCGGGCGCCTTTACGTTTCTTCGAGGTGCGTCCGGCTTTTTTTTTAGGGCCAAAGCACATAACATGGCGTAGCGATATATGACAGTCGTAGTCGTGGACGTAAGTAACGCACAAAATTGCATGCATGGCATGTCCTGACTGTCAGAATACGTCAAAGCTTGTGTGTTACTTTATGTCCACGATTACGACTGTCATATATCGCTACGCCATGTCATGTGCTTTGGCCCTTAGGAAGTGGAAAGACGAGGGCGTGCGAAGTATCTTAATGTTAACGGCGACCACCGTAGCCACGCATCATTGATGTTTGATACATTTAAGGGTATCGTAAAGATCAATGCTGCCATAAGAAAAATTTCTTACAGCAATAATATTAAAATCCTACGGCATCGTTAATTTCTTACAATGCTATTAATACGACGCATGAAACGATGCTTTTGAAGTTCAAACAGAAAATCGATAATTAATCGGTTAAAAATTAGAAAAGTTCGTGTTGCTTTCTCGCCAAGTAGATAATATTAAATACTGAAAAATGTCATTTCTATCCGCTTTTTTTTAACAAAGTTGAATTTCTTACGCACCTGCTATATATAAGTCTTTTACTGTAAGAAGCAGCTTGAAATTTTCATACTTGCTATCAAAGGAATACTCTCACGAAGCAAATTTATTCTTGCACTATCGGCATTACCACGAAATATAATTTTAAAACTATATAATATATGTTTCCTAGTATGAAACCCATGTGCACGCAGTGTGCTCGAAATGGCAAAGTTGAAGATTCTGTGCCGGGCTTTCATCGGGTCGAAAAAGAAAGGCGGATAATGGGATTAGAAGTTCGTGTGCAATCTGACTGCTCCTTTTACCGGGGCGATTGCAAAATCGCCATGGGACTCGGATAATCTCGTTTGGCGGCGCGAGGATGCCGCGCGGGACAAGATTTCGCGTCCGAACTTCCGAAACAAGGCGTGCTCCCCGCCTCGCATCTCCTCGCTTCTCGCGCACAATCACGAGCGGACATTGTTGCGAACAATACGAACGGAGGGTTTTTTTCGGGTTAGTAGTCGTGGAAGAGAGTTTAGCTTGTGTTTGTTTTTCGAACTGCGGCTAATTTTGCGCGATTAGATATCGTGCGGAAAACGGAAGAGTCGCCGAGGAAGGAAGAGCGCACTCCGTCGCACGTCCCGGCGAACTTCCTTACTCCGTGATTGGGAGCAAAGGACGCGACTCGGTGCTTTATTTAAGCACCGTGTATCGTAAATCTGTCGTAGCGAAGTGCAACTTCCAAAGCGATATATTAAATCGTCTTTGTCTCTAAAGTTAAATAAATTAAGTAGACAATTACAAGTTAATGGGCGACTCTATGAGCGAATCGACGATTTACATTTATTTAAAAAAAATAATATATGTAAAATATAATTTAAAATATAATTTGTAAAATATAATTTGTATAACAGTCTTATCTCACTTATCTTAATTATTTATCCATCTTACTTTTAGTGATTCTCGTTCGACTAGATTTTGGCTTTCGGGCGGCTCAGGTGGATTCGAAGCCGCTTCTTCGCGGTTATAAGTCTGGCGTTTTACCGCTAGACCACACTGCCATCCTTCGCCCGTATTATTTCATCGTTTGGTCAACCCTGGGGGGACCCTCTCCAAATATAGAGAGCTAGGGCGGCAAGATACTCTCGGTGGGTTGCCATCCCCTGCCTTCCGAGAGGTGGCAATCGAACAAAAACCTAGCGAGATTCTTGGTCGGATTTGAACTCGGATCCTCCGGGTCACTAGACCAGCGCACATCTCTCTGTGCCACGATCACCACAGACGAGGCAATATTAATGTAATAAAATTTTTAGAAATAGAATAGGAGATAACATTGTAAAAAAAGAGGATCATTAGATGATTACATTTATTAACCTTTAGGTTAATAATAATTTATCTTTGATAAGAGAAATCAGTCTTCCGGAAAGAAGAATGATTCATTCGCTGAGATATCTTTTCATTCTAGATATCTTTTCAATTGAATGGCCGTGCCTCTTGGTAATCGATCGTCATTGTTATCTCGCGCGAGGGAGTTACCGAGGCCGGGAGTCAAGGAGTCAAGAGCGCGGGAAAAAGCGATATTATTCCGCGTTTAGAGTTTCGGGGCGGGTCGAGAATCTCTCGCCGTCGCGTTCTCAGGGATCGGAAGTGCGAATGTCGATTTTGCAACGATGCAAGATTATACTTTCTGCCGTCACGCGGTTGTGCAACGCGATGCGTATTTAAGTACGCGTATTTCTCTCGGCACGAGAGAAGTTGAACGGCCGCAAAATTTCCACGATACAATCTACTTGCTGTGAGCGCGTCGAATTCGAGCAATTTATTCGTGATACTCGGAGTAAGCTGGGCAGTGCCGCGAAGATCGAATCGGATAACCGATTGACAAGAAAGATAAACAAATCTCATTCTAAATAATTATAGTTGTAAAATAAATACAGCGTAATCTTGAAAATCTATTGAACAATTAATTCACTAGAAAATGTCTTTACATCAATCGTTATTACAAATAATTTGCCATAACACCTCATCTATATATTACAAGATAAAATTCCATCGCTAAGCTTGAACCCTCTCAATATGTTTGCATTTTAGAGATTAATATAAACTTGGATTAAAAAAACGTAGAAAGTCAACACTTTGGTGTTTCATGCCTCTCTATATTAGTTCCTCTCGAGTTCACCAATCGAATTAACGACACAAGACACAACCTACAACCTTGAATATTTCCGATTCGATCGGAAGATTCGAAGGTGGCTCAAAGGATCTCTTTTTCGAGAGCGGGCTCTCAATGACGAGTGTTATGCAGGTGTTACGCCGCGCCACTCGAGGTGCTACGAAACATTTTGTTGTTCGATTAGACGAGAGGGAAGCGAGGGGACACCGGGAACGATCGCAGGTCGAAGAAGAGAAGACACAATTGAATGTTGGCGGATCCGTGGGCGGGACGCAGTTCGATTGTTTCTTTATCGCGATCATCCTCGTTCTCTCTCCTACAACGGCAATGGCGATCTCACCCGGCATAGTGTTCCCGTAGATTTATATAGGGTGTCCTTTCAACTATTATTTCTACAAACCGCCATGTCATATTATCACGAGTCACTACCTATTCTTTCATATCTAAATATTAAAAGCTTTTGAATTGAAATGGTTCCTTTAATATATCCGGTTGCGATCAATTGATATGATTTCATTTATAATCCTTCGGCTCGGAGTTCTTGAATATCCAATAATTATAGAAGCTCTAATTCTGATTATCAGTTAATAACGAACGAATCTATTAGATACATAATTCTAATCTAAAATTGGACCATTATTAAAGGTCGTTACTAAATATATTTATATGTGGTCGGCATTATAAAACCCTTTCCTTATTGTTAACTCGCTTGTGTTCAACAGGGAGTGATTTCATTATCCGTGTACAATTCCGGGAAACTTAATTACTCAAAGTTTTTTCTTAATAATGTTACAATCGTTGGAGGCCCAATATTATGAAACATCATAATATTTATTTTTTCTATTAGTTATGGCTGAAAACAGACCTCCGGTAGACAGTGGTGGGACACCCTGTAGATCACGTCTTTGTCCCCGTTCGAGCTGGCCGACGCGAATCGATGGTACTCCGGTGGGTGCGCTCAGAATGCGCCTTCTCCGCGGCATACCACCGCAGGAAAGAAAACCGATCGTTACCTTTGCACAATTGCATCCCGTACACGCGGAACGTATGCGCGATCGAACAACGAGGGGATCATCGATTTCAAGCTTGAGCTCCCCCTTTCAATCATCGTGGAAATGAAAAATTTTATTATTCTGGCAGGTAGACTAGCCACTCATTGCAACTTGCGTTTGCGTTTATTGTTATGCAACGAGGCGGTCGATAGCTCCTAATTTTTTAGAGCGGGACCTCGAAGACTACCCTTTCTTTCTTGTCATATAATTTCATAATTCTTGTCTTCATAAAAATTTTGTCATTTTTGATCGTCCATATATAAGTATAGATTATATACAATTAGATTAAATTAAATTCTGTCTAATCTTAAGTCCAAAATAGATTTCTATACATTATATGTAATGTGGTTAAATTATGTGTATCTGTATATGTATTGATATGTGTAAATTTACACATGCAGTATTCTTCGTTTGTCATTGCTGGATATATAAAATAAATTGCCTAAATAAAAAAAACCCCATAATCGAATCTGTTATCGGCGTCAGTTTGAAGATTTCATTAGCTCTCATTTCCTTTTCGTCAAATTAAGGAAATCGTGTCACATTCTATAATCATATATCTCCTTATTAATTTAGAAGCGTTAATGGGTAGATATCGACGTCGCTGATGAGAAGAATTTTATATTATTAAGTTCATATTAAGCCTTGTGTCCACGATGCTAGAAATTGCTCCGAGATCTCGAACGGAGGAAGAATTTACCAATTACATTTAAACACTTCAGCCAATTGACCAATGAAATTGGTTATTCTTTCTCCATCTGAGATCTCAGAGCGACTTCTAGCACACTTCGTGGACACAAGGCTTTAGGAATAGCCGTGCATTATTTTTTCGACTTGATATTTAAGGATTTAATATAAATTTAAAAAATATAAATGCACTTAGATTTACCAATTACTTTTTTTTTAATTAAGAAGTTATTTCGTGAAAACGATCTTAAATATATAAATGCTCAAATCTTTGGAAATGCACGATGACTACACTGAGAAAAAAAAATCGTTGATTCAAA
>NW_020220878.1:399635-400005 GCF_003070985.1 Temnothorax curvispinosus | reverse complement strand
GCCGCGCATTATTTAGAATGTACGTCAGCAATAAGTATAATGGTTAACGACAACTGCGATGACATAAATCCTGTCAGGGGAGACGAGGAAGAAAGGAGAGGAGATCTGTTCGAGACCTAACAAGAGGGATGACGTCGTCGGTCGAAGGAGGATCTTCAGAATTATCGTCAGAATGCAAACTCTCGTAAGGTGGATTGCTCGATTACGCAACAAATAATTGAATGCGAGAAAACATTGTTCTGCTTTGAATCGTGATGACAAAGAGAGTGGTCGTGATTGCGACTGCATTTCATCTTTCTCCTCCCAATACAGTTACATCCTCCGTTACATCTCCTCCCAATACATAGTTACAGAGATTATTTACATAAAA
>NW_020220878.1:382573-389635 GCF_003070985.1 Temnothorax curvispinosus | reverse complement strand
GCCGCGCATTATTTAGAATGTACGTCAGCAATAAGTATAATGGTTAACGACAACTGCGATGACATAAATCCTGTCAGGGGAGACGAGGAAGAAAGGAGAGGAGATCTGTTCGAGACCTAACAAGAGGGATGACGTCGTCGGTCGAAGGAGGATCTTCAGAATTATCGTCAGAATGCAAACTCTCGTAAGGTGGATTGCTCGATTACGCAACAAATAATTGAATGCGAGAAAACATTGTTCTGCTTTGAATCGTGATGACAAAGAGAGTGGTCGTGATTGCGACTGCATTTCATCTTTCTCCTCCCAATACAGTTACATCCTCCGTTACATCTCCTCCCAATACATAGTTACAGAGATTATTTACATAAAATAATCAAATTCTTCAATCTCATTTCCTAATTAATTCTAAATATAATATCTTTAATTTCCCAAAATCGTGTTACTTCTATAAATTGTTGTAAAAACACACAAAATATCTCGATAATGAATAAAAAAGGCTTGAAAATTTTAACTTAAAAAATCAAATAAATAACTAGTGTCAACTTCCTCTTTAGAATGCGATACATTAAGCAGTTATTGTAATAAAATAGGTATCAAAATTGGGAACACTTCTTAGATAGAATTATCCCGTTTCCCGTTACCTCAATATTCTCCGTAAATATATGTGGTTTAGATCTATATCAAATAGTTCAAGAAGCTATTTGAGTCAAGAAGAGAAGAGAATCATCTTTGCTTTCTCCGAAACAGGATATAAGATAACGTCGAATAAATCTCTTATATAGTTACAGCAATATACATTATCCGAATATTTTCGTCAATCAATATGATACCCTGAGACATTCAACAATAAAGTAAGATCGCTAATATTTGCAAAGTTAATACATTACGCTGTTTTTTCATTGATCGTTTGAGAATTAGACTGCGCGTCGGAATAAAAAGAGGAACCCCTAAAATTGCGTAACTCATGTAATCTTTTTCTCATCGTTTCACGTAGCTCCGAGTCATTATCTTCTCCAACGAAGCTGCAAATCTAAAAGCGCGAGCAGTGACGGATACGCCGACGACCAGATACCGCGCTGCGCCGCGCCGCGACGCCCCGCGCCGGCTCGCGGCCGCGTTCTCCGATTAGGTGAAAAATCCGCGCCGCGCGCGGATAGTGCGACGCAGATTCTTATCGATCACATCATTTAGAGGCAGGTGCAAGTAGCGCGTCCCGCGCGATAAAAATACCCAGTAAATGGTATCAAGAAGAAAAGGTCACTCTGGAACGTGGCCGCCCTTTTCTCCGCGCGCGTGTAAAACGAACCCGTCGTCGCCGCTGCCGTCGCAAACATTATCGCCTTTAACTCTCGAAAACGCACCCCGCGGAAACGCATTCGCATCCCCCGAGTCGACCTGGAACGACCCGAGAGGTCACCGGGGAGAAACCGAGATGGAAGAAGTCGAGGGGAGAGAAATGCTGGCGAAGGGAAATCCTCGGAGAAGGAGGATTTCTGCTGCTCGCGCCAGCCTTCTTCTTCTTCTTCTTCTCCTCTTCATCATTATCATCATCATCATCCACTCCTCGTCCTCGGCGTCTCACCCCGACGACTCTTCCGCCGCCGCCGTCGCCGCGTGCGCGATGGGGACTTACGAAATCGACTAGTCGCGCGCGTTCGTTCGATTCGTGCCGCTCGCTCGCTCGCGGAGAGCATCGGCGCCGGCGGTTTTCCGCGACGCGCAAAGGTCACCGCAAGCGAGCGCGAGCGCGAGCCCGCCGCTCGGGAAAGAAGACGCGAGTCACCGGCGCGTACTCTTACGCGCGAGGGGAGGTCAGCTGAGGTAACCGGTAACCCGGCCTGGCTTCTTCCCTCTCTCGCCTCTCACCTTCACTTCGCTTAATGTTGCAAACCGATGCTCGCTTATCTTCGCTAATACTCCGCGTCGCGTTGCGCCGAGATAATTACGGGGTCCCTCTTATAAAAGTCTATTTTGATTTTCGGTGACTGACAATATAGAGAGTTGAATATCGCGAACAAGGATGCCGTCATGGGGGGTATGCTATTCGAGTCAATTCGAAAAAAATATATTTTATAACCATTTAATTGTAGATTTTAAAATAATCAGTACATATTGCATAATTACTTAACGTTTAATTTTAATAATTCTTATTTTTTAATATAATCCTTTTATTTGTCATTTTATAACTTTCTATTTTTCGTATTTTTTAAATATATAATTCTTTAATCTTGATTAACTTGTGGTAATAGTATTTCTTAAAATAAATTTATTTCTATTTAAATATCCGATTGAAACGTGCAATTATTGGAGTAGGGTAGTTTCCATGCTGCGGGATTATCGATGATGAACGGTCAGACGGACGTAAGAAGAGCCATTCGCTAATGTCTGTATTTGCCGCAACTAGTCGGGAAGACTCTGGTACAGTGTTTTCTTTCACTGTTTGATAGTTGCTTCGATTATATCGCTGTAGGGGCAAATAAATTACATTCTCGTAAATCACCGCGCGGTTGCAATTTCATTCTCCACACATCGAAGGAATTCAGTGTAAAAGCTGCGCGTTACGTTAATTCCATATCTGTCTTTTACGAAATATCAAAGTAATTACGTTCTTACATACAATATTATCTATATACATTTCTCTGCAGTGTGTGTGGTCTCCTTTAAATAATAAAAAAATAATAATAAAATTATTAAACAATAAAAAAATTTTAAATATTTGTCTCTCAAGAATCAATCTTGATGTACAAAAATTCATCTTTGACTTTTTAGATCTTTGTTCTTCAGATATATAACTCTATCTTTGAATAAAAACATCGTGCTTAATTTTATATTAATTATGTCAATTACTTCTTCACATAGATTAATTGTGTCCCTATTCTAACGAGAAATTACTTTTTTAAACAAACGATTTTAAAATAACATCCAGATATTTGTGGACAATTAATGAAATCATAATATATGTTGTTGTGTTAAGGGGCATCTCTGTTTCTTCTATTACCGCACCAAATCGAGGATGCAACTCAATCAGCCGATGGAGACGCGGCCAAGACAAATTCGATCCCCGGGCCCCGTAAGTGAGGTCTCGCCGAAAGGTTAACGAAGACCGATAGAGACGCGAAACGTTCGACAATCCGCGAACGAAGCGCAAACGAGGCATCCGTCCGTGTGGGCAATGTCTCGAAGCGCGAGGCGCGCTGCTTCGTGTGATCGTTCTCCACCCCCGCCTCCTCTCCGCCCCGGCTCTCTGCGCTTGCTTCGCTTCGGGATCGGGCGAAAAAGAATATCGCGGTGCGATATCGCGATGCAATCATCTCGCCGGATGAATCTGCATTATTCAGCGAACGGCGTTGAGAAGGCGCGCGCGCGCGCACGCGCGCATGGGCCTCGTGGAAACAGGTACAGCGAACGAGAGGGCCCGGGGGTCGGGCCCCGTCATCGCGCGGGCCTTGCGCCTCCCGGACCGCGAGCGCGCGCCTTGCAACCACCCGCTGGTCTCCGGAGAGCGCCTTTTTTTCGATACCGATTGTTGCGTCGATCGCGCGTATCCGATGCGGAACGGCGCGTCTAGGATAGGCCTCGGGACCGCGCGCGCGAGCGCTCGTACGTATTATAGGTACGTAGGTACGAGCGCGCGCGCGCGTGGGAACACGCCTTCCTTCTCCGCGCGATCGACAGGTTGAACGCTTTTCTGCGAGCATTCCCACACGTCGGGATTAACGCGCGAAAATTAGCGTTAGACGCTTGGATCGAGATACGGCGTCGATCGAACGCGTTCTAACAACTTCCTGGATGCGCTCGCCGCGGGGGAAGGGGCTTGAGGGATTTTGCAATGTTGGGATACTGCAAGTTCCATTTGACTGGAAATTTAAATCTTCGCGACTCTGCAATAGAATCTCTTTGCAGAAATGAGAGACGAAGACTTTACTCAAGAATATAAATATATATTTCGTTAGTTCATTAAATATGAGAAGCTCATCAATTAACATAAACTTTTGAGAATATATTCAATGTGTGATGGATATGATTTGATATCTTTCTTTGAAAAAGTCTAACGTCAATTAAAAATAAGTAATTAACTAATCTAACGTAATGAGCATCGTCTGCATCTTTAAAAAAAAGGAAGAGAATAAAAAAGAAGAATCTTACATTCAATATAATAATAAATTCTCCTGTTATTATATTTCGTAACAATTATTATTTTTATTATATTCACGCACATCAAATATGAATCACATCATAAATGAAATAATTGTTTCGTATATATAAAATTTTAATAATATACCTGCATGTTTTTCACATTTTCAATATCTCGAGTTGCAAAAAGTTTGTTCATGAAATGAAAATACATTATGGCACATATTATTTAATTATTTAATATATTTTATAAACCAAATTTCTCTTCTCTCGCCATTTATGAGGCGTCTGATAAAAAGAGTTCCCGATAAAAGCGCGATCTATTCTACGGGGAGAAAAAAAGGCGGCGCTACAAAAGCTTTCACCTTCGTGACTCCGGAGGGTACACAGCATGATATGCATTCTATATTCCGCATAATAGAAGCGGATCCAACGAGCGCCGACGAGAGCGTTTCAACTTCTCTCGTTAGCATACATATTCCCTGCGAAATATTCGCGATCCCGGCGCGCTCGAATCGAATGGTGCACCGCGGCGCGGCGCGATCGGCGGAGATCGAAACAATCGTTTCGCGAAGTAGAAACGAACGCGGCAGATCTTCATGGCGATTCTCACGTTCCTCGACGCTCAGCGAAGTCATAGGTGTGAGAATCTGACGAAAACGTGCTATATAGAAGCTGCTTAAAAGCTGCACGTGCAACATTTAGAAATCTTTTAGCGAATTTCTCTTTACCAAAAAATTTTGTAATATTCATCGTCTTTTACGCACAAATTTTTATAATTATATACTCACGTTCAATTAAAAATCACTTGAGATTAAAAAGTGTGGATAATTGTTATCTATTCTTATAGAGCAAAATGATCGTTTTGAATCGCTTGAAAATTAAAAAAGACATTCCTATATAGATCCACGTTTGTAAATATTTTCTTTTAATTCGTGTTCGAATCCTTGACATAGTTTCAATTTCCACAGTCAATGGATTCAGCTACTTAAAATTACACGTGCTGTTAATTTATTCCCTCTTAATAAGGATGTAGAAAAGTTGCCGGAGGTCGGCCATGAATTCAAAATGTTTGTTATAAATTGCTCTCAGGAATGTATATTTAAATAACAAGGCATTAAACGTCCTAATATTAATATATTCGTCGAGACGGGATTATCCAACGTTAACTGCCATCATTAGCTTTAATTTGTACGGAGATAAATCCGTAAGGGGAAACGGTGCGCTCGCAACGAGAGACGCTTGGAGCATCTCGACGATATATATACATGTAGCTTTTCAGCACTTTGTAGAGAGACGTGTACCGGCGAGGCGCGGATTAGCGGACACGCGCATGTGTACGACTAGCGATACTGGTGCAACAACTTTCTAGAGTGTCGGCGGGGCCCGAAAAAAAGAGCAAGAACCTCGGAGTAGCGGTGCCGGAGTAGCGAGAGACCGCGTGCTACCTGCCCGCCGCAGGTCTCCTCGAGAATACCCACGGGATTGCGTAATGATCGCGCGCGCGATCGCGGCGGCACAACCCGTGCGCAACAATGATCGGCGGGTTGGGTCGGCCAGAAATCGATTTCATAGGGAATCATTGTGTGCCGCCTCTCTCGGAACGTACTGGTCCGCGGCCGATTTTTCCGAGAGTGGAGATTCGATTTGCGTGACGCAACTCGGCGAATCTTCCCGAACGCGCGATTTTTCTGTCGATCGTTCGGCTTTCACGCCGCGAGCCGCGGAGATCCCCTCGCCTCGATCGAGGGATCGGAACGTAATCTGCGAAAATTGTTCTGCGGTAACTCCGAAGTTACGTGCAAGTACGAAGTTGTAGGTACGGGATGGAACTTAACGATTGATCGTGGCAATTTATATTTACACAGCCGATTTCACCAAAATGCTAATTCATTTGATTGTTAAAACTTGGAATCAATCAATTTTAGTTTTATTAAATGCTTAATCTTCCTTTAATTTCAAATCTAACGTTAGAGACGAAGAATCGTTTAAGATTCTTTAACTGAAAATCCAGATCCATATCGATCAGATCTTCATAATCAACGTACTATAATTCGTGAACAATAATAACTATAATATGTGTGAATAGGCGAATCTCATTGATTTATTTCCTCGGGAATAACAGGAGAAACAGTCGTCGATTGCGAATCCATGATATTTATATCCATCTCAAAATGCATTTTCGATACGTGAGCGGCTCTCCGAGAAACGCGCATGTAACGATATGAGAGGGAGGGATGTTGCGTGAGGATAATGGTGTAGTCGGTAAACGGGCAGAAGAAACAAATACAAACACTCACTTGCTGCTACAACACACTTTATCAAAATCCAGCAGAGCACGCCGAGAGCTTGAAATAGTTCCAATCCTTTTTTTTCGTCTTCTCTCGTTTCTCTTTCTCTAATCGAAATTCGAAGATACGCTACGAAGAGTGTCCACGCGTAATGTCGTTCGCACACGTCGCGCGCGTGTCCACGCCGAAGAGAGAGAGAGGTACGTTGTCGTCGTTCCGCGAGGAACGTTTAACGGCTACCTGCGCGATTCCTACTGCGGCGGTCCGCTTTGATAATAATTATAGCGATGTCGAACGGCTGCGAACGTCGTGTATTTCCATGGGATTCAACATCGAGGGTAGGAGAGGAGTAGGGCGGAGGGACGGGGCGGGGTAAGGAGAGATGTTCCTGCCAGAGGATCCCTTTCCGCAAATGCCAGTCCGCCCTCTCGCACGCACAGCTGATTATCGATTAATATAGTTGTTGATTCCACGCTTGCGAGGAGCTTCATTGAATTATCCTTCCGATCGAACGGACAAATCGCGTGGGTAGGCTCTCCGTCTCTATCTCTATCACTTTCCCCCTTCTCTCTTTCACTTGCCCTCTCTCCCTTTCTCTCTCTCTCTCTCTCTCTCTCTCTCTCTCTCTCTCTCTCTC
>NW_020220878.1:339431-382563 GCF_003070985.1 Temnothorax curvispinosus | reverse complement strand
TCTCTCTCTCTCTCTCTCTCTCTCTCTCTCTCTCTCTCTCTCTCACAGGGGTATGCTTATTTTACGAACGCGAACACCGACGATGCTACCTTTGGCGCGCACTTCCTCCTTTATATAATAGGATTACGAGGTGAGATTGCGAGAGGAGTATCGAGTCCGTCGTATAGAGACCAAGCGCGGCAACCCGAGTTCACATACCGAGGATCGGGGAACGGCGAAGCTCTCTCAATTTTCCAGGAAGGACACGAATTGCGTGAGCTTCTGCAGCTGGTCCTCCGTCAGGCAGATCTTGTCCGATTCATCGTACTGTTCCTCGTCGATCTGTTTGCGCGGTTGCACTATGGTGCCGTCTACGTTCCAGCCTCTGTCGATGGCGGCTTGTCGCGCCTCGTCCAACGACATACCGCTCATCGTCGCCATGGTCGCCAGGTTCAGGGAGGAGTACGCCTTCGATATCAGCCTCATCACTCGTTCTCGTACATTGTCTGCAAAAATCGGGGTGGTCCAAAATCGGGCGGATGATTCCGTTTAGCGCAGCGCGGAACTCCTCTCGCTTTTAATAAAGAACGAGAAGTTCGAGTAAAGAGTGACTCCAACTGTGCTGGGCAGATTCCGCTTGAATAATCGATTATCGGCTGGCGTTTGTAAGCGATAATTATGTAGACGGTGGGTTTAATAACAATTGATTGTCGTTAATTATAATAAGGTAACATATTTAGTCCTTGCGCGTCTACAGATGTAGGGCGCTAAATAAGGAAAGCAATTTGCCACAGTTAACACAAAATTAACCCGCGTATAATATTCATTTAAATGCCAAATATTCTCTCATATATGCTCGATAAATGATCATTAATAACTAACAATAAAATATATACATATTGTACATATACAAACGGCAATATGGCACAATTATTTGAAAGAAAATATTGGATCTGCATTCAACGATTTAAAAAATTTTATTATTATTATTACAACCGATAATCCCTGAAGGCCCGTTCGCGACCTATACGTACGAATAACTTCTTATAGATATCTTCTTGCTTATACAAGAAAATACCAATATCTCTTTGTACAAGAGAAACATAAAAAAATAATTCAGTGACGGACGGTTGTTAATTACCACTAATTCTGTCCAAGCGAACGAAACGTTTGTTTTATTAGCCTTAAGTGGCCTAAGTTTATCGCTTTGCCTTATTGACCTACCTTTGAGGACTGTCATAACGTCTTTGATGTCTTCACTCCATTCCACGTTTAGGGCCGCGTGGACCGCGGGCCAGTTGCGTTGCCACATGGATTGCCCTACCGTCCATACCCGTCCGAGCTCTTCGTGGGCGGTCTTCATGTCCGGAGGGATTCGCTTCCAGAGGTACTTCGCGTTGCACCTACGACCACCGGTTGTTCGTTCAAGCGGACCAACGGATAAGGCTGGAGCTACGCTATGCGCGTTTTCGCGAATCGGATTCGCGAATCGTTCATTTGTATACCATTCGTCCTAAGCACAATGGTATACAAATGCACGATTCGTGAATCCGATTCGCGAAAACGCGCATAGTGTAGCCCCAGCCTAAGGAGAATCGATCGCAATCCTGAACGCGATGCATCGTGCAAAAATAAGGTCGACTCGGTGAACGAGTCGCTACTTCAGTGAAATATTTTACACGACGTTCGTGTTCTTGATGCGAAACGTTCGTTAATAAACTTAGCGCCGCGAGAAACAGGGAAATAGAGACTCTCAGAGTCTTTTAATCGAGATGATTCTTGAATAACTATACAAAAATGAAAGCAACGCGAAGGAATAAGACATAACTCGCTCGTAGATAAAACTTGTGGGTCTTAAGGTCTCCAAAAATTTAATATGTGTAAAAGGAAAATCCGACTATGTGGTAACAAATAAGATATAAAGAAAAATTGCACTATTTTCAATAAAATTGAATATATTCTTGAAATTTGAGATAGTAAGGGAAGCTAAAGCTCTTAAACATGTATGTCAGAAAAAAATTAAAAAATATGTATTTTTTTTAGCGATTACTGCGCGATTAAACACTTGTATTACAAAAGAATTATAGTCTAGTTATAATTATAAATTAGATTCATTACAGACAAATCTTTCTCTTTAAACTTATAAAAATTCACTGCAACTATTTAAATAGTATTGCATAAATTGGACAAATTGTAAGCCTTATTACTCTCTTGAAAAAACCACTTATCCTATATTAATACAGTTGATACAATCAGTGGTTTATAGATGTTAATCCAATCCAACATAATATGCTTTACAATCTTTTATTTTTTATTGTATTTGATTAAAGCTTTTAATCCACCCAACCGGCCACATTTATTGAATTATTAATTAAAATCACGACGTTTTGATCATGGGTCTTTTTTAAGTGTGTATAAAAATCATATAATCAGTAATATAGTAGGCTAATAAAAATCTTGATCAATATGACACTATGCCCAAACTACGATATAAGTTTAAAAGATTGTATGTCACATAGAGGTAAAATTAATACGTGTGTAACAATACTATATAAATCCTAAATAAATTAAGGATGAGATTCATATTAACCTTCCTATATCCGCGCATTGGTCTGTCAGACCGACAATATACGTTTGCCTTGTTTTTTTTTAAATGGAAAACAAGGCAAACGTATATCGTCGGTCTGACAGACTAATGCGCGAGTATAGGAAGATTAAAAAGCACGTCAGAATCACATGACAGTTAAAAGTTAGACTAACTAAAATGGACAAACATTGATTAAACTATTACTACATAGATATTCAATATTTCAACGTATTCGAGAACTTCTCATTGTTCAAATATAGACTAGATGCTATAAAGACCTTACGCCTTATGCATTTAAATCCTATCTAGCTTGATTTGTTAATAAGACAATTGATAAAATGTCTAATTGAGAAATGACGGTATAATATCCTCAATAAGAGATAAATCAAACGAATAACAATGAAACAATGAAAAGGTTTTTACTTACAGATCATTCTGATGGAGGTAGACAGCCAGCAGTCGCATATAGGCTTGTGCGGTTATAACTCCAGTCGGAGCCTGAAACAGCAGAATGCGGGTAAGTAATTAGAAACCCTCCCCACACACCAGTGACATTCGATCTAAAGCATATTTTACTGGGCTCGGACGCGTAGAAAGAGCCGACCGAGCCGACGACGACCGACATAACCTACAAAGCGTTCTCGCTCGCGCGGACTCGAGACTCACCTCCAGTTCGCTTATTTCCAACTCGTTCATCAACTTGTTGAGTTCAACCGTGCAATTGGGCACCATGGTGATAATTCTACTGACTATTCCGACGGTAACGACGACACGAAGGCCCAAAAACACGCCGACATGGAAACCGCAAGCGAGGTAAACGAAACGCGATGACGCGACGCGACGCGACACAAACAGCTGAGCCCAACGCGGCCCGCGGCCGCGGCGACGATCGAAATAAGCTCGGAAAAGTTAGCGGAATAGCAGGCGTCATCTACCGTCCGCATGCTGCAAACAACTGGTCCCTCATTATATACCGATCGCGGATTAACAAATAGACTACAGAGAACTTCCTTATCGATAATGATAAAGTTATCTCCCTCTGGTTAAAAAATTTCTTATATTTTTTGTCAAAAATTAATTTTGTAAGAATTGGGATTTATATATGAAAAATTCTGAAAAAATATATAAAATTTTTCAGACACTTTTGGAAATAATTGAATGAAGATTTTCGGAATATTTCGGTATCGAGTACGCGTTCTAAAACTCATCGAGGAAGAGATGTCCAGCCCAGCCTCTCGTGGAGTCTTGGCGAGGGTACTGTCTCCCCGGTCTCCGCCTCTCCCCCGTCTGCTCCCCACGTCTGCCCCTGCTCCATCTCGTCCCCTGTCACTCTCTCATTGTGGCAATATACAGTAGAGAAGTAACATCCTGTGTTTCGAGGCACTATAGTTAGATGGCAAGGTAGAACGTAGCAATAATAATTCCCTCTCGCACTGACGAAGTATGTGTCGAGATGTAATTGCCGTGAATAATCCTCGAAGGTGCTAAAGTGTCCTGAATAAAATGACAATGACATGGAAGCGGATTGAGGAACATTCCGGAATAGGTGAGGAGTAGTTGGCGTATACGAGATTGAATAACCCCAACATCCTGGGAGGTGCCCCCCGAGTTCAGATAAATTCTCGTCTCGCATCGTCCGACGCGGTCGTGCGGGCTGCGTACGCGCCCTCCACTCCTCGGCAGGCCTCGCGCCCCTGCATGACATTTGCGCGCATATCAAATATTATTTACATAACGGTATATTATTCGAGCGATGTTAAATGTCAAACTGTCCGGAAAATACCTGCGATCTTCTATTTTTCGTTGTTGATTTAGGAAAGGATCCTTCGTTGACGTTGGAAAACCAACGTTAATTGTTTCAGACCTTGTTTTTAACCATGTCAATGAATAGATTGTTGATTGAAACGCATGTTGATTACTTGTTCGAGGAAAAAAAACACTGTACATGCAACATTATACATACATCTACATTTAGATGATACATACATCTACGTACACTTTGCTCCTGTAAACTTTGCGTAGAATTTATTATGTATAGTGTTTGAAAGTTTAGAAATACAAATTTTACATTATTGTGATTATTTTTAAATTGTGACGTAAGATAAAGTAGATAAAATGTCTGATTTTGTTAGTTGGCATGCAAACTCCAAACTCCAAAAAATTATAAACTAATTGAAATTAAAATAAAGAGTACGAATATTCCACGATAAACAAAGTATTCCGTGCATAACACCATGAAAAACACCAAAATCAGACACACGTCCTATATTTATTTTCATATTTTACTTCACTTTATTCAGCCATCCATAATTTTGCACATCCAATTCCGCACGCAATATGCTTAACGGTCGGAGAGGTTGTACAAATAACTGCGGAATGTGCAGATTGGTATTATGGCCGCAGCAAGTTTAAGGGTACATGGGGAATTTTTCCAAAATCCTACATACATATCCTGCAGAAATCTGCGAATACGGATAACTTAGTGCAGGAGATTACTAACGTCTTGCGAGAATGGGGGCATCATTGGAAACATTTGTATGTGGTGCGTATAAAGTGTCTCGTCGTAGACAATTCCCATTCATTTCTGGAAATAGGGAGAGTATTATGTTATGTCTAACTTGATAATTCTGTATATATAGACACACTCCGAGCACTTCGAAACAATGCAGCAACAGATTCTGGATGCGATCGGATACAGAAGCAAGATTTTAAGCGGGACTTTAACGGTAGACGAGTTGAAGGACATGAAGAGATTGGCGACAGCAAAGATAGGCACTGGGAATCAACTGTTGGGCTTGGACATGGTGGTTCGAGACGAGCACGGAAATATTCTGAATCCCCTGGAGACAAGCACTATCCAATTGTATTACCATCACGAGACTGCTGCAGAAAGGATAAGAAAAGCGTGCAATGATACCAAGAAGAAGCCCTACAAGCCACAAGTACCTGTATATTCACATATCTTCTTCGTTAGTGTGAGAAATTTTGTATGTAAAATGGCAGAGGACGTAGAGCTGCTGTTGACTTTGTACGACGGCAGAGAGATGAAAGCTATCACGGAGAACTACGTGGTATCGTGGAGCAAAGAGGGACTCGCGAGGGACATTGATCAGCTGCACAATCTTAGAGTATTGTTCACGGATCTTGGTTCCAGAGATTTAATGAGGGACAAAGTTTATTTAGCCTGTTACGTAATTAGAATAGGCGGTATGGAAGCCAAAGAACCGGACCACCGTCGCTCGAGTGTTACACAAGCTAATCAAACCAAATCTAAGGGCGCGGAAAGTATGAGGCGACCGTTCGGTGTAGCCGCTATGGATATTACCTTATTCATTACCGGCAAGCTTGAAGGTGATGTTGAGCAACATCATTTTATACCTTTTATACAGTAAGTACGTGTTTAGAATGGATATTTTCGGCTTTATGACGTTTAATAGTACGACATTCGTGATTAAAGCATCAAGGAGGAGCATTATGATGGCTCTTACAAAATTGAAGTAGACTTGTTTTTGTCGGTTTCCTGTCTTTGTTTCAGATGTTGTGAGAAAGACAGTCTTGATGGCACATTACGTAGAATTATCGCGCAGAAAGAAACAAATATCCAGAAACACGTTAACGGCAATATTGCCAATGTCACAGGTGGACAAGGATTGTGGACTAGCTTAAAATTGCTGAGGGGTGATCCGAAACAAGTGAGTCTTAAAATGAAATTATTCTATAAAGTTATTCTATAATTGCTATAAATAGTGAATTATATTCTGAAATTATTTTGAATATTTACGAAAAGGTACGTGATGAAAATCCACATTTGGTGCTTGGTAATGTTGCCATCGCGCGTAAAATGGGATTCCCAGAAGTTATTTTGCCGGGTGACGTACGTAATGATTTGTATCTGACGTTAATTAGCGGTGAATTCAGCAAAGGCTCCAAATCTACGGACAAAAATGTAGAAGTAACGGTGAGTAAGAATAGAAATTTTCAAAAATTTGTACTTTACATATTCTTAGAAATATACGTACATGAATACTTATAATTTTTAACAGGTCAAAGTATGTAATGAACATGGTATAGCGATCCCCGGAGTTATGACATTAGGTGGCGGCGCGTCTCCAATTGACGAGTATCGTAGCGTAATTTATTATCACGAAGACAAGCCTAGATGGTGCGAAACATTTAAGATCGCCATACCTATAGAAGAATTTAAGCAGGCCCACTTAAAGTTTACGTTTAAGCATCGCAGTTCTAATGAAGCGAAAGATAAGTCTGAAAAGCCATTTGCTTTAAGTTACGTTCGATTAATGCAACGCAACGGCACGACTCTACAAGACATACAACACGAATTGTTGGTTTACAAGTTGGAGCAGAAGAAATACGACGAGAGCGATATATCCTACTTTAAATTGCCATCCACTCGTGGAGAATTGGTATACTTATTTATTTAATGAAGAGATAAAAAAATTTAATTTTTTAAAAAGATTATGCATTTTATTTTAATTTTTCTTTATGTTTGTGTTTTAGGCTGAATTAAACATGGAGAAAAAGCCAAGTTTAGGATCGCTAACATTAAGCAGTAAGGATAGTTTTTTGATAGCGACCAATATTTGCTCAACTAAATTAACCCAGAATGTAGACTTATTAGGTTTACTTAATTGGGCATCGCACAATACGGACTTAAAAGAATCTTTAGCTGCTTTAATGAAAGTTGACGGGGAGGAAATAGTGAAGTTTCTGCAGGTAAAATAAATCTGATTTAACGAAAATTAAGATTACGTACATAATAAAAAGTAATATTTCTATAAGGGAAAATTATATTAAAATTATTACGTTCCAGGATGTTTTGGATGCTTTATTTAATATCTTAATGAGTAATTCAGACAGTGATGTCTACGATGACATGGTCTTTGAGTGCCTTTTATATATTATCGGACTCGTATCCGATAGAAAGTACCAGCACTTCCAACCAGTATTAGATTTATATATTTCTGAGAGCTTCTCTGCAACTCTTGCATATAAGAAATTAATTGCGGTATTACGCAAGCGTATAGATAACGTCAACAACGGCGATGGACAGGAACGAGATTTATTGCTTAAGACAATGAAAAGTCTGCAATACTGCATGAGATTTATTGTCGAATCTCGTCTTTTATTTACTGAGTACGTTTTATTTTTCATTACAATTCTTTTCTCATACATTATATAATCGTTAATAAAACGTTTTATAAAATTGTCTAAATACGACAATATAATAAATATGGCTGTGAATATCTGTTCCAAAAAAAGAAGTATGCATGATTTTTAATGGACATTCGTAATTTATTTTTAAAGGTTAAATCAGGATGAAGAAGAATTCTCACAAACCTTAACTGATCTATTACGGTCTATCGTTAATCTCATGAGTCATGAAACAGATGGTACTCTGTTGGTTCAAGGCGCCTGTCTCAAGTACCTACCAACGACGATACCTCATTTATTAAGAGTTTATAGCGGCAAGCAATTAAGCACAATTTTAACAGATTTACTCGTGACTCTACCAACGGGTAGATTAACTAAACAAAAAATGATGACGGTAAATGACATCGTCCACAGTCCGCTTTTTTTAAATGTGGACTGTAGAGCGATTTTATTACCAAGAATTACTATACTTGTGAGAGACTTATTGGAGTCCAAGGAGGAGGTAAGACGTTAGCATAAAGTATGCTATTTTCTAATGCTATTCCCTAACTTACAGTTTATACGAAATGGAATGTTCATTACTTAACCATATCTCACAACAAATAATATCAGTTCATACATTTATTCTCGCAATACTTCATGATGAATCCTAATTACATCTGCATATAACTGCATATCAAATTTGATCATATTCATAAATTTTTACTTACATTTAATATCGTTCAGTGCGTCGTAAGATATCATTGTTCGTGCTTTCCGTGCAGCCTGTGATCTTTCCGCCACGCATCTTTCTATGAATTCTCTCTCTTAAACTTCTCTTTTTACAGAGGATGTCTCTTTATTTTTATTTCTTAAATTGTTTGTGATAGCTACATTTTTTATTAAATTCTGCTAGCTGATTTTTTAATTTCACATTATAAGAAGAAATAGTTGTACATACATGTTATAAATTGTGATCTCAGAAAATTCAATAATAATGAAGATTAGTAGTAGAAAATACAAATGTATTGAAAGACATCCTTTACTTATTCTTGATAAAGCATGTGAAAGGAACATGACTTAAAAGAGTTTGAAACTTGGAATGTAGCATGTGTTTGTCCAGTAATGTTATTGTAATAATGTTTGCCCTGCATTGTGCGATAAGTTTTTACATAAAATTATTTGATATAAGGTTTACATTATATATGACACGAAAAACTCTAAATTATTAAATACATTACTAAACTATTAAATACATTATTAGATATTATCTAATCTACTTTTTTTTAAGTATTACGAATAATTTTCTGCTGATATTGATATTTTATTCTGCGCTTAGTGATATACTGCGTCTTTTCTGCAGTTCTATATTTACATTGGTGTCGGGAAAATTTTTCAGTAATGTAGTCGTATACGTCTTTCGAAAATGGCATTGTTTTTTTTTCCAACTAACAAGGGTTGTTTCATTTTTTTTTTTGTACGGTTTGGTTTTGGTTAATGGCGTTTAAAGGGTCTATCGAGTACGCCTGGAAAGAGCGTGGCGAAGGTAGCCAGGCTGCTCGGCGAAAATCGGCATCGGCTCAACCAGCACCGCGGCTACTCCGAAGAGGTAATTTTTGTCATAAGTGCAGGAAATTGCAAAATTCCCTATGCAGATAAATAATGCGTTTTTCACGGCATCATGATTTTGAGACAATTTAACATAGAATCTTGATGTACTTTGCACTTATGTCTGTTGTGTTGCATTACAATTTTTAGCGTCGGTGATTCGCGTTACGTGAGTTATTTTTTTTGTGTGAATGCAGAGTGTATATCATATCATACACTAATTTAGATGTGTAGATTATATATGTATATTTACACAATAATCTTTTTTATTTATTTGTACATTATAGACGTAGATACGATTCATAAAGCAAGCTACTTTTTATATCTGTTTCTTATGTTTCTACAGGTGGAATTATGCGTCAAGATATTGTCTGACATCCTGGAACTGACTTTTAGAAAAGACGTGGGTAGCACAGTTTCAGATGTCAAGGAGATAATGTTAACAGCCCTGCGTACTATTATACAGACAGTCATATCAATGGACAGAGAAAATCCCTTAGTTGGAAATTTAGTTTCAGTAATGTTGGCGATATTCAGGTATTTTTAAGATTCTAAAAATGTAAAACAACTGTAAAATATTGTGACAAGAATAGACTGAAACACATCTTTTCGTTCTTTT
This sequence comes from Temnothorax curvispinosus, assembly GCF_003070985.1. Lineage (NCBI taxonomy): Eukaryota > Metazoa > Arthropoda > Insecta > Hymenoptera > Formicidae > Temnothorax > Temnothorax curvispinosus. Next base: position 372,619 of record NW_020220878.1, on the reverse strand, counting down.
TTTTAAATCTTTTTCAGACAAATGACACAACTCCATTACGAGGTGTATATCAATCATTTTGGAACAAAAATCGATTTGCTTGACTTTCTTATGGAGATACTGTTAGTCTTTAAAGATCTGGTATCTAGAAGCGTATTTCCAGGGGACTGGTGTGAAATGATTATGCTCCAAAATAACATTATTTTGAATTCTTTACGGTATTTCTCGGCTACAATTAGAGATTATTTTTTCACCGAGTTTGAACATCAAGCATGGTCAAATTTCTTTCATTGCGCTATCGCATTCTTAACTCAACCTGCCCTACAATTGGAGACATTTACGTCAACGAAACGAAATCGAATTATTAAGCGTTATAAAGATATGCGCAGGTACGTCTCTCTTATGTAATATAATAATTATACAGAATTACTTTTAACATCGAGACAAAAAATTCTTAATCGATACATTCTAGGTATAATTATATTTACTAGATATTATGTAGCTAAATAAAGTAAAATTAATTTAAATAAATAGGAAGTGTGCCAATATAAGTGAAATTAATATTATTCGCTTTTTTCCTTATATTACAGAGCAACTGTGTTTGAAATCAGATCTATGTGGTTCAACTTGGGCCAACACAAAATACTGTTTGTGCCCAGTTTAGTTGGTGCCATCCTCGAAATGGCATTAATACCTGATACCGAATTAAGAAAAGCTACTATACCTATTTTTTTCGACATGATGCAATGCGAGTACTACAGTTCACGTATAGTGGAAGGATATGGCGATACTAAGCGCGATCCTGCTCATATCAAAGCTAATTTTATGGAATATGAAAACGAAATGATTGCAAAATTGGATATTCTGGTATAGTGTTTTATATACATAATTTTTAATACTGAAACAAGAAATAGTCTTAATTAAAATTTACTCTGCTAATTACATTGATGAAAAGTTGTTTTATCAGAGATTTGTTTTAACAGGTCGAAGGAGGCAGAGGCGATGAACAGTTTCGTACACTTTGGACTGACGTTATGGGTTCTTTATGCGAGAAACATTCTACAATGCGAGAACAAGGCTTGCGTTTCGTAGACACTATAGCTAGACTCATGGAACGTTTATTGCAATATCGCGATATTATTCATGCAGAATCCCAAGAACATTGTATGCTTTGCACTGTAAATTTATTAGAATTCTATTCTGAGATTAATAGAAAGGAAATGTATATCAGGTAAATGTATAAAAAAATCTATTATAATTCAAACGTTTTAATTGTGTATCTTCTAAGTCTGATTAAATCAATGCGATTTTAGCTTGGATTTTTTAAATCTGAATATTCCATAAATACTTAATGCAAATAATAAATTGTATATTAAAATGTATTAAATGACTTTCTTTATACAGATATGTGAATAAGCTGTGTGAATTACACCTAGAATGCGATAATTATACAGAAGCAGCTTATTCTTTAAAGCTGCACAGCCAATTATTAGCATGGAGTGATCAACCTTTGTCACCTTTGTTAATATCACACAGGTAATACTACCAACCAGAATTAAATAGATAGTTTATATATAATAAGCTTGTGATAATATTAAATTACTGTATTATTTTTCTAGATATCCGTTATGTCAAACACACCGTGAGTTGAAAGAAGCATTGTACAATGATATTATTGATTATTTTGATAAAGGAAGAATGTGGGAATGCGCCCTTGCCGTTTGCAAGGAACTAGTCTCACAATATGAGGAAGAAACATTTGATTATTTGCAACTGTCCGTACTATTAAGACGGATGGCAAAGTTTTATGACTGTATAATAAAACAGTTAAGGCCTGAACCAGAATATTTCAGAGTCGCATATTACGGCAGAGGGCACCCTGCCTTCCTTCAAAACAAGGTACGTTCATGTGTTTAATATATCTTTGATCTTATTTCATCCGTTTTTCTATTCTTTATTCAACGAAATAATATATTTGTGATACAGGTATTTGTTTATCGAGGAAAGGAATACGAAAGACTTAGTGATTTTTGCACAAGAACACTGAATCAGTTACCGAATGCAGAGCAAATGAATAAGTTGTCTCCGCCCACCACAGAGATGCTAGAATCATATCATCAATATGTACAAATCAACAAGGTAGAGCCACTGATGGATGAAAAGAGGCATCGCCTAAGTGGTAAACCAGTTACTGCAGAAGCAGTTTTAAGGTGCGTATTGTACGTTACATTGAATACAGCTTACGTAAGATTTTATCAATTTTCTATTGTATTTCTGTGTGATTATCATTGTCTTTGTGTTCTAGATATCATCGCGTGAACGATGTGCAGCGCTTTAGATTTTCAAGACCTGCTCCGAGAAAGGAAATCATTCCGACAAATAGCGATAAGGAAAAGGAAATAAATACTAGCACCAACAATAGCAATGAGTTTGCCTCGTTATGGTTGGAAAGAACAGTACTTGTTACAAGCTACCCGTTGCCAGGAATACTTCGATGGTTCCCTGTGACGTCTAGCGAGACATATTTAGTCAGTCCCTTGAGGAATGCGATTGAAACTATGGAAGCTACAAACACAGCATTGAGGGATCTCATTATTGCCAACAGGTTTGCATGATATCTTAGTTTTATTGTTCGAAACGAGTTATAATCTCTTATTGCAACAACTTCATACTTTTCAACTTAAAACTTTTAACTCTTTAATTAATCATTTAAAAAACCAAGGCTTATATGGGTTAAACTTTGAGATCGAATATGAGACCTGTCATCTATGAGTTATTCCTATCACCGAATCACACACACGTCACTCTATCTTTTTATAATTTATGATGAATATAACGTAGAAATAAAATTGATTTACTTGTTTATTATATGTCTATTATTATTCACAATATAATCTTTCGTGTAACTATTTTGCAGGAGTGATCCCAGTCTTCCATTAAATCCTTTGAGCATGAAATTAAATGGCATATTGGATCCAGCTGTTATGGGTGGAATCGATAACTATGAAAAGGCCTTCCTCAACGCAGAGTACAGAGATAGTCATCCGGAAGAGAGTTCGGATCTTCTCAAGTTAGAAGGGCTTATTGCAGAGCAAATCCCTCTACTCAGCCTAGGTCTACAGTTACATAAAGTACGAGCACCCACCGAATTGGCACCGTTTCATCAACGTTTAGAGCAATGTTTCATGTCAATGCGTACTCAAGTAGAAGCTAAATATGGAAAAAGGGTAAGGCTTCTAACCGTTCAAGTCAGTATCTATTGAAATAATATCAAGTAAATACACGCATTAGATTTCTAAATCCACATAATTTATTCTATAACACAGACCTGCGACTTGCAAATTGAAAGCCTAACGCAAACCGTAACAATGCGGAGACCACCAATTTCGAGAGGAGATAATCACTGCCTGTCCGAGTCAAATATGAATAATTCAGAGTAAGCTTTCCTGTCCATTCTTGCAGAGCATGTTTACTATTTTAACTTTTAATAAGTTTATATAATCGTAACTAACACAGATATAACTATTGCATAGCATGCTATTGCTGTATCACGATCATCATTATTGAAATAAGGCAACATTTTAAAAAAGGTGTTAACTGCTCTTAAAAAGCGACATTAAATTTAATTGTTTTTAACATTATCTTTATTTCTGTTAAATGATAAAATAACGCGACTATCTTGCGAGACCTATTCCTCAATATTATAAGCAAAAACTATATACTGGTTGTGTATATTATACAGAATGTCCAAGATCGAACATTGTTGATCTGGAATATTCTGTATAAATAATAAAATAGTTAAACAGCTACTTTGTAATTACCCCGTTCAGCTATGCAACTCACTACAGGGTATCCTCACTTACAAGATCCCAAGTTGCAACGTTCAAGTCGCTTACATCGTTCAATTTTAACAACAGCACACCTCCAAGTAATGCTCAAAGCGTCAATTTGTCAAGGTAAAGTCATCATATCAGTGTTTAACTTAACTTCAGCACTAACTAAAAGTTAAAGCATTTCTTTTCGTAGATGAATTAGATGTAGTGCAATTAATCCTAATCATGTAATATTAAAATTAAAGCAACAAGATATTTATGTTTTCTATACTTGGATTTGATATAAAATATGTAAATATTTAATTTGTAATTAATAATTATTTGTAGATGCACGGATTTATTTATAAAAATTACATATTTATTATAAAAGTTACGTTCTGCACTTATAGAAGATGAATAATGCCGTTTAGAATACGTGATAGAAAAGAATGCAATATGATTTCAGGAATATTGCTGTTGGACCTGATAAACTCTCACATAATACCTTATTATCCTTTCTTCGCACATAGTACTCCTACATATGTTTCTTTCACATTTTACATTTTTTAATGAAAGCGTCACACAATGCTTAATATTTTGCTTGTTTTAATTTTGTTAATTTTTATGCAATATAGTAAATAAATATTAATGCATATCCTAGCACACATATTACACTAATTTGCACTAATCTAGTTTATGTTACTTTAACACATGTTTCGAGGATAGGTAACATTCATAAAGTTATTATTTGTAGTAACCAATTATAAATATTAGCAATTTTTTTAAAATAAATTTAAAATTAAGATTTTACACCCCAAAAGCTCATGATAGGACAATAAAAGCTGTTTTGAATGCCACATTCTTTTACCCCACATTCTTATCATATAAATACTTAATTCTACATGTATGCAAAAAGTACATTATTTGTTTCGTTATGATTATAAGCATTTTTATATCTCTTATATTTGTTTACTTTGCTTTCTATCTGCATGGTCTTGTTTTGCATTTTTCACTATATCGTCATAAATATCCCTGGAATATATATCTCCTTCAACTGGCAATCTCTACTAAAACTTCCTAAGTCTACAATAACTGCGATAGGTAATTAAAAACATGCACTTGTGTTACGAGACTATTGCAAATCTCGAATGACACTGCGATTATTATTAGATGTTTCTCTTACCACGCTGACTCCCTCAACATATAATAAGTAAAATACAAGTGTACACACAGTGTGTGGAAAATTTTATTTTAACAATGATTACAAATAATTTTAATTTATCCTATGAAATTTTCAATCGCTTATTATGAGTTGCACATCGTTCAATCGCTAGTAGTTGATCTCTTATCTTTTTTATCTATCCAGCTAAAAGTTTTCTTTTTTAATTGATAGAGACATCTTTAATCGCGGATATTTTTAATCTGTAGAAACAACTCCATGCGTTCGCACATCTTGTCAACGGCCTCTTTGCAAAAGGCATTGGGAAATCCAAGTCCAGGAACGTACAAAAAGAAGGATTCAAAGCGTAGAAGCTCGCGAAAGAGTGATTCCGCCACAGTGACAAAAACCGATCAACCGACCAGCCAGTGGTATACCACAACCGAAATATCCCACAGCTCAATTCAGGCAACATCGTCTGTTACGTCGTTAATATCTAATTTACATTCAACACATGTATTTGAGCTTCGACAAGAGGTAAAGACTTTATGAACTTATTATTGCCTTGTTGCACGCGACTTTAAAGTAAATATAATTAGAACGCGCTTCTTCGCACACAGCTCACACCAAAACGTCCTCTGAGATCGGAAGCGGAGAAAGAAAGGAGAATGAGTAATCGTTGGTCCGGCCAATCTCACTATCTAAGGAACATCAACAACGGACTGGAATCAAGCGGTTTAGGGAAGGGAAATAGAGATAGCGTCGGCACAACTGACAGTACAGCATCCGAGGACGACCCGCCACCTCCTCTACCGATTAAAATGCGCGAAGCCGATTATTGTAATCTTCCAGAGGAGCTGTCTAATAATCGGTGTGCGGCTACTTTGAATAATCTCAACAAGTCTTCGGGACAGTTGAAGAACAAGTTGCCGACACCTACCGACGACGATGTAGACAGTCATTCTAAACCGCCCACACCTCCACCGAAACCGAAAAGACCGATTCACAATTTGAATAAGAACACGCTTGCCTCTAACGACGTCGAAAACTCACCTGTCGAGGATTCGTCGACTGCATAATGTAACGTATAAAACTCTGCAGACGCCTCACGTTGTCCACCTTGCCGAATGTTGTGAACAAAAAGCGTCCATCCACGTTTGCAAAAGCGTTCTCCATTGATTTTTGTATCGTTGATCTTTAGAAGAGTTACCATTCATTAGTGTTAGTTCTAATATATTTCTTTGTGCCTTTCTTTCGCGGTTTAGGATAAGCGAATAAGTATACGTTGATATAAAACAAAATTCTTACCAAGTGTACTCTGTGCAACAGAAGGTATTGCTTTATCTATACTGAACGAGCAATGTTATTGACAAGGAAATCCAAAAATTAATATGGATTTAAAACACAATATTTTACAACTGATAGCGCACATATGTGACAAGGACTATAACGCCGTCATAATCTGATACTACAGCAATTTATCATATTTCTATTCTTATATATATATATATAGCGAAACTTTGTGCTATATTCAGGAAAATTCAAGATTTTTATAATATTATCGGTAAAAAAGATATTAAAGTGAAGAGATCTTGTGTTTATGTAAGGATGAAAATTGTAAAATTCGCTTTTAACAATCAGTCACTCTAAATAAGCACATTATCGAACATTTTAATATCGCTTCATTGCAATTCACAATGCTTGCTGTAATATCCATTACAATGCGTAGCAGCATACTATAGTAACGTCCATTCTTTCGATCAAAGACTTCATTTCAATATGACTTTGGACATATATATTCGTGGAAAATATATATATTTTTTATAAATTTTGATATAAAACGTATACACACATACATAGCTTTAATTGTAATAAAAACTTTAGAAACTTTTACATTTTATACTAACCATTTTTGAACGGATTTGCTATCAAATATAATACGCATTAAATATAATGAGAACCGTTAAACGTTTTGCAATCTGTTTGTTACAATATTTTAATTTATTTCACAAATTCAATTTTTATAACCTAATTATCAGAGTAGTTATAATTTAATCGCGAAATATAGTTATTTAAATATTACCAAGAGCCATTGTGATCTAGTGGTAAAACAATTTATATGTGTTAATGATTATATAAGTCATTCATATTTGTTAACAGCGAGACTGTAGTCTTATATGTTAACTTATTTTTAAAAATAACAAGAAGATATTGAGAGATTGTTTACAAGTATATTCAACAAGAATAAGTATGCAGCAAATGATAATGCATATGCTTTTGCATATTTGTTTCATCCAAATGAATAATGTACTTGTAATGATTACATGGTCATAATACAGTCATATGATACCATGACAAACTACTTCCTAATTAAGCACAAGAATCAGAGTAAAAGTTCAAGTTGATTACAAGGAGCTATAATCTGTAATCTTATAACCATGAAGACTTTATAATTAATCAGGATACCAATTTTGCATTGTCTTAGTTACGGCACGTTCTAAAACGTATATATCTTATCTATCAGATAAGATATATACGGCTAAACTTATCTATCAGAAATAGCCGTTCATAATGTTAATTACAAATTATTTATTATGTTTTTCATCATTATTGAGTCTCATGCCAAAGAGATTAGTGCTTTATTTATTAAAAATGTTAGAGCATTATATGTATTGCTGAAGAAAAGTAGCATCGTAATATATTGATATTTATACCTAATGCACGAAGATAAAGAAGATAAGCTACAAAATAGAGAGCTTAATAGTTTATTCATTACTTATGATAATTAATGTAACAAAGATCTGTATTCAAAGTTATTGTTCTTACGTTGATTCAATTCGTTTACTCGTTTGCGGAGTAAATCTCCGGAAAAAGAAACAAATACATATATGTTTGTACAGCCATATGTTTGAACAGAACAGTTATGGATACAGTTCTTAGCTTTGACACCAATTTTGTTATGTAATCGAAAATTGACAATATATTGAGCCTAAAAATTAAGAAATTTAATATAGTACCATTTGCTTTCCTAATTATATAATTATATAATTAATTACGTTTTACTTAAGGATTAACGTGCCGTCTTTGTATCTAAACTGAAACAATCTTTCTGTTTTATTCTTACATAGGATATATTATATTGCAACATTTTCATACAAATCAATATTTTTATTTAATATACTTCAATTAATTTATTTAACTACATTTACATCGACAGACATTAATTATAAACAAGTGCCATTCAAAATATTAAATCCATACACACTATATAATACATTTCTCCCATATGAGCTAAACGATAACAAATATATATACATGCTATATAACAAATCAATTTTATTTATAAAAGACGAAATAATTTTATATAATCCCAAAACTCCTTACTTTTTAATATATAAGCAATATAGTTACATCTCTTATATTATTACTGACTAATTATTTGCTATAAAAATATATTTTATACGTTTCTTATAAAAGAAATTTTACAGTGACATTAGAAATAGAGCATGTGATGATATTTAGAAATTTAATTTTACGAAACAATGGATTTATGCATGTTTTATAATTAGTACATTATGATGTTACGATAAAGATGGATTCGGAAAATAAACCGAGTTACAATTTACCTTCCCCACGCAAAAATTGTATCATCTAATTAACATCGTTAATTTATTGCATTTAGTTAACATTAATCCTTTTTATTTCTTTCTCAAGAATTCTTGGAAAATAGGGGTTCAAAATAAGTTCAATATTCTTTTATCGTCAAATATCAAATTTTCATCTTTCATAAAAAATGTATTAACTATAAATTTAATATATTTAATTGTTTAATTATAATAGGAATTAGGCCAAATTATACAAAATATATAATAAATATTATGAATCTATAATAGATGTCACCTTCATTTAAATAAATAATAAATAACATCTATTATTAACTTACTAACCGTTATTACAATAATGCCATCAATAGTGAAATAGCACTTATTTTAAACCTGCTATTTAACTTTGGTTGGAAGTGTGAGAAAATACATCTCTTCATACTCGGATATTTTTCTCTTTCGTTCTCTTTCTTAGCATATTCTTTTTGAATTAGGTTCACAGATACATTAATATGTACGCGCGTGTGTTATTTATATATTAAATTCATGACCGTATATTATATTGACATGCATTGCAATATAGAGCGCTAAAAAAGTTCACATTCTATGTATGTAAAATATAAAAGTAGAAAATATATATATCGAGATGCTAGCTCAGTTTTAATAGAAAAATAACATAATGCAATCATGTACACAGTATTCTTAAAAGACAGGTAATCTGGAGTGCTACGTTGCCATACTGCTAAGCCTTCTTCAGAAAAATGAATAAATATTTTTTTTTCTCTTCCTTTAAATACAGTAAAAACTACAACAATTTTCTCTTGCTATTCTCAGTGATAAAGAGGAAATTAATGCTTCGTCTAATTTGTTTGACTGTTCAATTGTCTAATAATTCTATAGTACGTACGAATAATCGAAAAGTTCTCGATGCTACATACACTCACATGCAAAAAAGTATCACACGCTTTAGCATAATTACACCATCCACATATAAATAATAAATTCGTAATGCCTTTGCAATCATCGAACTTTCTATTAAAAACTAGCAAATATTATATTTGCACTTTAAATGAAAACTCTCTCAAGGCATAAGCCATTCGGCATATAAATTTAAAAATGACATTAAGAATTTGTATAATTGCAAATGTACAATATTATGTTACCTCGCAGAGTGCCAATTACTCATATGTAGAAATTTGTCAAAAAAGTGCAAACTGTCATATTTGCGAAAATATTTACATCTAAAATTTAATAATGCAGACTAATGGGACACATAGATTTTTCCTTTATGATATATACGGAAACAATATGTGACAGAAGGGCCAATTGAATGAAATGATTTTGTTTAAACAAACAAATATCACGCAAGATGCATATTATGAAGTCATGACTAGAAATGATATTACTATTTATTCGGCTTTCAATCGTTTACTGAATTCTTCTTGCTGCTTTTCCCTCCATTCCTTTTTCGGCTTCATCCTCTTCAGTTGGCCATCCCTACCATTCACGGAATAAATATATAATTTTTATTTATCATATGCAATTCCTATTTTCTACAAGACTTTAAACGATTATCGTACATACCATTGTAGATCGACAAGACCACCTTGCCGCGCTATTACAGATTTCACTCGATTCGCAAAATCGATGGCACTCTCTCCTTCCTTCATGTACATTGGAGGGAGATACCACACGTCGCAGACTATAGCCCAGCTGGACATCATCATATATAAATATTGTAACATCGAATATCGACTGCTGTTCCAAAACGCGTCTCCGAATCTTGGATCGTACTATATATTTAAACAAAAATATACATGAAAGACACTTTTAAAAAGATGTTATACAAAGATGTACATTAGAGATATTGATAAAAAATTACTTTTATAGCCACAGGATAAATAACGCTGCCCACTTCGAAACTGCCTTTCTTGAATTGCATAACTGACGTATTATTGATACACGTACCCTCCGGAAATATGAGTATAGGTGGGTTTGTCGGATCTGATACGTGTTTCTTTAACCTGCACGAAACGTATTATGCATTAACAACAACATCCTGTAAGAATGAAATGGGCAGGACAGGAAAACGTAATTGCGTTCAAGTAATCGCACCTTTTCGCAACTGCTTCTCTGTCCTTGACCTCAGAGCGTTCAAACCATATATGTGGAGAGGCACGGGCAAGAGCTCTTTGTAATATTCCTAAGAAACCGCCATGCCTCTGACCTATCTATAATAAGAAATGCAAGTAAGGTAATCTGGCCAGCATTTAAAAATTATGTATCTTCCAAAAGTCGTACACTTCCTTCGAATTACAGATGCTGAAGACTGGCAATTATTCAATTCTATCATTAATTATAATCGTTGAAAAATATAGAAAAATAAAATTTTTCTTAAATAATCAAGATAGACTTGTTTTAATATAAATTTTATTTTAATATAGAGATCTCTAGCTCAATTTTCATATATCTAATATTGTACATTATGAAATTATAATATAGATCTCTCTCTCTCTCTCATGCAATTTTTGTGAAGAAAAATCAACGTTAGATTTACCAAATCTGTAGCCGCTGAGAAAAGTACGATTTTTGGAACATTTTAATAGAGCGATTATGAAAGCAACAAAATTATTAACAATAATGAGATGCAAGCATGTTTACGTAGTTACAGAATAACATTATTTTCAAGATATTCGAAAAAATGGTATGGGTAGGTTTTGCAAAGCAAAAAAAAATTGCGCAAAAAAGCAGCTATGAAAAAGATATCCATATCCATGAGCGGCGTATCAGAAACATACCAATGAATAACAGTTATCACACATAAGTACGAGTACGTCAATAGGAGATGTGTGATTAGCTACACATATGCCTCTGACAGGTCGATTCTCTGGATTGTTGTAGGTGATGACTGAAGACAGAGCACTGGATAAGACAGCAAAGCACATTATGGAGACTTTGTAGTTGAGCCATCGCTTGAAGCTACCCTCGGGAACGTAGCCCACTACTGCGGTACACACTGTCAGCCACATCACCTGTAAACCACAAGCTTTGCACCTGAGAAACGTGGGATTCCCTCTCTATCGCGTTGCTGAGTAGGTACTACCTGTAAACCAAAGTTACAGGACACGTTACCTGTAACATTTACCAGTAATGCGCAACAACTTCTGTAACACTAGTAACAAATTTCTGACTTTCGGCCATGTATGAAAGCAAACTGATTTTTTGTTGTTATATGAAGGAACTATTAAGCCCCTTGCACAATGCTAGGCAACAGGCAATAGGAACAGGGAATAGAAATCAGAAATCATGTATAAATGCAGAATAAACAGTGACACAGGCAATAGACACAGAGTTTCCATCACGTTGGAAATTCTGTGCCTATTGCCTGTTGCCAACCAATCATAGCACTCGAATTTTTTAGGTTGTAATTAACGATTTTTTGGTTATTTCCTGTTCCTATTGCCTGTTGCCTGGCATTGTGCAACGGGCTTTATACCTTTGTATCCAGTGTTATCGTGATTAAAAAAACCGTATACTATGTGTCTGTTTCATACAGTTTGAGTAATACGGATTGTATAATATGTACATGTGTCAGAATAACGAATATTTTATATATGAATATATACAAAATATTTATATCTAAGTAATTCATAATATTTACATATAAATCATATATTCATAATGAATATTTTAAATATGATTTATATGTAAATAATTTGTATGTACCATAACTTCGTTCCTGCATCATTCCCAAATGCGATGAAATAGAAAACTACAGACAATACAAAGCTATTGACAAATAGAAGACATGTTTGCTATGAAATAATGATGCGACATTTAAAATCTTTCAGCTTATAAATATATTGTTCCACCCACGACATATTACCAAAGAAAATGTCGTTTGCGTGGATAAAATGCAGACGTCGAGAGTGGTTGTATGATTCGACACGCACATCCCTCCGTTCTTAGGTTTGTACTCTGGATTGTGGATCGTGATCATGCCCGAGATAGAACGGGACATAATCCTGAATGCAATAAGGGAGCCCTGGTTGTTCGCCCAACGTTTTATACGGCCATTCGGCAAAAAGCCGATTAAAAATGTTACGACTACGAGATATAGTACCTAAGAAGCTTTGATATTAGTACGTATACAGTTTTAAATTTACATTTGACGCGTACATCTTAATAAATTTAATATAACTTTACAGTGCCGTAAATCTAAAATATGCGTTCAAAAATGCGAAAAGATTACAAATTGCATCTTTTTATAGAAGATTAATATTCGCTATTTAAATCTGACTACTTGAAGACAATTAATTTGATATCGCTAAATAAGATCTCAGCGAAAAAAATTATCGATTGTCGCAATATTAGTCGCTTATTATATATTCAGTGTTACTGTGATATATTAGCTATAGAGCATAATATAAATATCAAACTTACGCCTATGAAACAGATAAATATCCTTAGGGGTAGCAGGAAACAGTAGCGCATGACGAATCCGAACATCCATATGAAAGTTAACTTCCAGGATATAAACTCGTACTGTCTATTCGTTCGAGTTAATAAATTCCAATTCTATAAGATGCATCGATAATTATATCCAAATATGTTAATTTTCATTATGCAAATATCAATATAATTATTATATACAGTCGATAAAATAATTATTACATTATTCACCTTAAGTTCTTCAGCTTCAAAACGTGAAGTCACCTCGTCTTCTATAATAGCCTCGACGCCCGCTCTGATGTAATCCAAACAACTTCCCGGCGCAAATCCAGCTTTTAACGTTTCAAGGGGATTTTTGTGATTGAGAGTATCCTGAAATGGCAGAATTAATTGAAAAAAAATATAATATATTTTTATTAAGCTTGACTAACAGTATCCTCTTCTAAAAATATAATACATTTTAAATATTTTTCTCTAAATTTACCTCTTTGTCGTCAATGATTGATGATTCATGATTGTTCTTGAGGCTCGATTCGTCAATCTGATTCTTGTAATTATGCATTTCTGGCTCGGGAACCAAGATTAAGTCCTTCGACCTGGCTATCACAGAATTGCTCACATTTCCGTTTTGCATTTTAGGCGACGTTACTGTTGAATCTTTCTCCGTGATCGTTGGCGACTCCTCTTCTATAAGATCTTCATCTGGATCCCGAGTACCGTTTCTCTTCCTCACACTTTCTATGTTTTGTCGACCATACTGTAACACAAACGTAGTCAATCATAAAATGTATCACGTCAATTATTTGCGTCTTTCACTCGAGTTTGTGGTCTCTCTGTAGACAATTATAATTTTTATGGTCCTTAATACAAACAACTTCTTTTATGACTGTTTTTAGAATCTTAAAGCTTTCATTCTTAGATTCTTTAAGCGAGCTGTTAAAAAAAACATACCGTTTTTACTAAAAATTTCTTTAAAAATCTGGTTTAGTTGCGAACAGATGAATTTATTAAACCAAATATTATTTTTGATGAAAAAGTTTATACTATTTTAAAGATCATTGATAATAAAAAATGTTTTGTGAGCTTTTGTGGAGATAGATGCAGCAACAATTATATCTGAAAAAAAAGAGTCGATCTAATTGTTTCAATAATAAAATACCGAAATGCTCAATTTTAAAATAGAATTTTAAAACATTAGCATTAATTGCCTAAGTATAATAATCTAGCTTATTTTATCTATTTTTATTAAGATAATAGAATTCACTTTCAATTTAAATACCTGAAGTGTTTCTCGCGACCATATTGTGTAAACACGCAGGACAAATAAATTATATTGAGGAGAGTTCCAGTTCGATCAAGCAAAATGATATTTTATGTACTTTTAGATATCTTTTTATTAATTTAGAAATAGTTACAATTTATTCTTTATATACTTTTAGAATTATTATTTGCAATGTAGATGCATTTGATTATTACGCAATCTGCGATTTCAATTCAAGGAGAGAGAGAGAGAGAGAGAGGGAGAGGGAGAGAGAGAAGAATAAAACAAGGAAAATTTGTCCCACAAATTGCGTAATACGAAAATACTTCGTTATTGTGGGAGATAATAAAAAACAGATACACGCGATGTTAATTCATGTATGTGTGTTCAAGAACGGCATACGTCATTGAAAATAGGCATCCTTTGGCCCACAAGAACGTAATCTCCGAAATGCCGATATAGGCTGCAATCTGGTATATATTCAGTACTAAAAATATATATATTTTTCTATATTTTACGTTACGTATACTATATATTTTCAATACTGACAGTTGCTGACAGTAATGATTACTCTCAACAAGAGGGACCTTGATCCTCGTTCATCGATCGATAATGGCAAGATAACACTTAGCAACTTCAGCGGATTATGAACTATGACGTGTTACAGGGACAAAATCCAAAAAAGTGATTCAATGCGTGAACATCGCGTGTACAAAGTGATGATCGACGATCTCTAACGAGTGACGATCAATATTTTGTGAATTACCGTGATCGATCGCAGTGTCTTATCTTCAACGTGACATAAGTATTTTGATATCATCAATTAAAGATTAATCAAGTTTGACCAATTAACGGTCAATAACCATATTAAAGTGTTTTCCAAATATTCGCGATACTGCACGATATAATAATTGAATGTATTACACATTTTCACTCAACGAAATGTAACGTTTGTCCAAGCTCGTATCTTTGTTAAAGAGATAACAAAAATAACAAAAATAACATTTTTGTCCAGAATTACAAGTTTATTTATGCAGCTGTTAAAATTAAGGTCAAACAAAGATAGATTTATTTTGAAAAATGAGTTCGTTTTTTTATTATACATTTGATATAACTTTTGTTGAGATGACGTGCTACCGCATTACCACAATTATCTGTTGCGAGTGTATTCAAGTGCATTAATTAGTTTCCGCCGACGCAAACACGTCAAGTCACTCTTGTTGTTCATCGTACTAACACTTATTCAGTGCGTCTGCACCAGGTAAATTAATAAGACAAGCAAGTCTTTAAATATAGGACAGCTAATATTTTTTGCTGTGAGAGCTAATTAATTTAGCAATAGTAGCAAAACCTTTTGTTGCAATAGCAAAAAGTTTTGCTGAACTTTATTATTCCTTTCTTTCCGTGGTTGCATTGAGAGTTATTGAAAATTATTTGAGCTAAATTGAACAAATCAGAATTGTAGAAATTATTAATCGTGACTGTTGAAACATCGTTTGTAAAAAAAGCATTTTCGAATATTCCTGCATTTCTGTTAATTTGTATTATGAATTTTATATATCGGTAGATTTGTTAGAATATAAAATTTCATGTTAGTTGAAATTCAAATGATGTTATACTAGTGAAATATGCAATGACCTCCGATTTAAAATGTGGATTGATTTTAGCTATATTTTTAGGACTTGACCCATTATCGACGAGTACAATTTTGCATGTGAATGTTAACGGATACGTCTCTCTCGGTTGAAGACGTCGAATACTTTTCTGCGTGAATTACTATGACACTCTGCATTATTAGTACGATACCGAACTTGACAAGTCAACATAGCACAAGTGCAACATGTTTATCTGTAAGGGGAGACGCAAAGACTATCTCTGTCTCTCTCATAATCAGACCAATTATGAAGATTACAAAAGTGGTAAAATGATGGCTAACAAAACCATTAACGAGGTCATTTTATCACTATTTTATTACTATTGTGTTATATGTAAAGAATTAATTAACACATATAGATTAATTAATTTAAAATAAAAATTTAAAGACACCTAAAAAGAAATTTAAAAAACTTAAATTTGTTTCTCTCGAAATCTCGATGTTCTATCACACATTTTCGTATTCAAAAAATAAAACAAACAAAATTTTAGAGAATAAAATTCACGAGAGAAAGAGAAAGGCAGAAAAAGAGAGAGAAAATGTTGATTTAATCTAATATTTTTCGTAAATCATTTATGAATTAAAATTAAATATTACGGCATTACGTATCTCATAGTTCTATTTTCAAATGTCCTTCCTTTTATTTTTAACATACATCGTCTCAATTAATATTTTACAGTTTATCTTTCGATAAACTCGGATGTGATCCGTGTAATACCTAATGACAAAGCTCCGGATACGTATGTGAATGCAAGAAAAAGAATAAGATAAAGCAAGAGACGCTGTTTACCCAAATTATCTCAATTTCCAAGCGATTGGATTATCCTATCAATTTTTCGTAACAAAATATCTTTAAAGTGGTTGTAATGTTTCACCCTTGGTATCAAAAAGTGACAATGAAATTTCAGTCACGTTCGACAGATCAGAACGTTGCAAGTTGCAAGCAATAGGCGATCAATAATATTTTACGTTAAAAACTAATTACGTGAACACTTTTTTTACTTTATTTAAGTATCGCTAAAGGTAAGGTAAGGTCGCGAGATACAAGTGAAAAAGCGCATACACCTGTTATATACTAATAATTGAAAATCTTCGTGCATGTGTTCTTTCCGTAAAGATAATCTTGTATATGTACGTATACAAAAATTGTATTGTAGTGTTAGATAAAGTTTTCAGATAAAATAATTATATAACACAAACAAGATATTTTTACGGTGGTTAACATGAAATCACATGTTGCTCATTCACTTTTCACGTTAAGACTTAAGGCATCAACAATCACGTTGACATCTCGCGTTTCACATAACAAATCGCCGCTGTACATACGCAACATATATATGATAATGAATGCTAAATGAGAATCGCGTCAGCGATACACAGTTTGGAAATGAACGGCGTAGTTAGAAAAGAGCTTTGTACACACCGTTTTAAAAGACAAAGCCAAATACATAGCATTTGGATCGATGCTGTTTTCACATCGGGGGAAAGGGGCGGCTATTAATTTATAGGCATCATCCGCGTAATAACTCATTCTATGTATGTTTAATTATTGTTACATCATTCACACTGCGATAATCTATGGGAAAAAGTAGACTGCGGGTCACAGATAATCGCGTTTTAGTCGATAGTGTCTCACGCGCTTCGATACACGAATCGCAGCTTCAATAACGCATCTGGTGATTGACGGCATGTGACGCGAACGTGTGAGAGAGCATCCGGATCACGCGACACAATATATATCCGCGGGCTTTCTCCCGAGAGAAATTGCCTGCTCCCGAGAGCCTCTCACCAGCTCTAATCCAAAAAGGAAATCCAGCCGTTTCGCAATTATCTCGACGCGCACAGAATAGAATTTATATACTAATTAAATTGCCAAGTGTCTTTTATACATGAAACTGAAGATATCAATAAAAATTAACGAATGTTAGTCTGAGTAAGTTTCTATATCAATTTTATTTTTATGTGAAACGCTATTCTCTTTTAGAATTAATATAATTATAATATAAATAATTAATATAAAAACTTTTATTTATTTAAAAGAAAACTGACTGGAGACTTGCATGTGAAAATAGCACTAAACAGACCGGGACCGGAAAAATAAGATTTTCCGAAATTTTCAATTTTACAATCGAAACATCTAACTATTCTAACTTTTGTCACTTGCAGTTAAGAACAGACGAGAACTCTGGAATAATATGAGAATTTCGGAAATGCAATGTTTCACAATGACAAATTATATCGAAAACACTGTTGTAAAAATTATTCTAATATCAATCATATTAATCGTGACAACTAACGTTATTCTGCAATGTATTCCGAAAGTAAAACGACCAAGTCTTCCAAGTTATAAAATGATTGAGTGCTTCTGAGAGTTATTGGCTATTTAACATCGATTTATGTGTGCACCCAAAAAAAAATATTCTGCAGTTTAGCGGTTCCTGGTTCATGCTAGAGGATTTTCCTCTGAAATAGGGCCTTAAGAAGATGTTTTAAACTGTAGAGGAATATCCTCTAATCATGAGACTCTAGATTCAAGATTGTGCAGTCCTCTTAATATTAGAGGACATTGATTTCCGATATTCACCCGAAATAAATAAAAAAAATTATTTATTTTGAAATTTTATTACTATTTTATAACTAAATTTGTTTCTTAAGATGTAGTCTATGATTATAAATATTTTCTTGTATTGGAAAAAACACTTACCTTGGTGGGATCGAACTCGGGACCTCTGGATCGTGAGCCAACTGCCTTACATGGTAGACCACTTCTTAATTTGATGTGTTATATATTGTCTACATAACCAGCGCAAATATATAATTTTCCAAAAATCATCTTAATAAACAAATTCAGTTTAAAAAGAGTAATAAAATTTTGAATTGGATATAAGATATATGATATAATATTTCTTAATGTCGGGTGAATGTCAGAAACCAGTGCCGGCTTATTCTGAAATTTTGTGTTCGTAAATATATTTATGAAAATAGTAGGGGTATTCAAATAAGTTAAATTTTAACGGTTTGACAGGTTATGTCGGGTTAAAGTCGAGTAAAAAGTTAATTAATTAACTTTGGGCGCGCTACTCTTTTAGGTTATGCAAAATACATAAGTGACACATTAACCTATCACATTAATCTTTGGGTTAAAAGTTTAAAAATTAACTTTTTACTCGACTTTAACTCGACATAACCTGTCAAACCGTTAAACTCTAACTTATTTGAATACCCCTAGTATGTTTATAAAGTTAAAACGTTAAAACATTCTTATCAAATCCTTACAAGGGCCTCAATAGACAAAAATAAGAAAACGTTTCTTATGGCATCCCTAATAAATAATGATCGGGACCTTATCCGGTTAGCCCTAATAAATAAGTATTTATGAAGTTAAAACATCTTTATCAAATCCTTACAAGGACCTTATTAGATAAAAATAAGGAAACCTTTCTTATGGAATCCCTAATAAATAATGATAGGGACCTCATCAGGTTAAAATAAAGAAATCTTTTTTATGGCATCCCTAATATATAACTAATGATCGAGGACTTATGTTATATAAGGCCATTCTTAATAAAGCCCCTTGCACAATACCAGGCAACAGGCAATAGGAACAGGGAATAAAAATCAGAAATCAATGTATAAATGCAGAATAAACAGTGACACAGGCAATAGACACAGGAGTTTCCGTCACGTTGGAAATTATGTGTCTATTGCCTGTTGCCAACAAATCATAACATTCGAATATTTTAGGTTGTAATTAACGATTTTTTATTATTTCCTGTTCCTATTGCCTGTTGCCTGGCATTGTGCAAGGGGCTGAACTTTTTACACGGGCGTCTCGTGTGGTAGCGTACGCATCGCGTAGCTAATAAGACGATCGTCTTTTAACTTTAACGCGCGCGCCGCAAATATCTAGCATATCCTCTTATTTTAAGAGGCTAATAGTAGAATTTACTGTAGAGGAATTTACTCTTGATTATAGCTTACGCATCCACTCATTTATAAAGTAATACGTATTACTTAAAGAAGGATATTCTTCATGTAAGATTTTTTGCTTAGAGGAACTGCTAAGAGGAATTCCCCACTTATCGGCAGAATATTTTTTTTTGGGTGTGTGCTTAATAAATGCAGACGTTTTGCCAATCAATTGTCTAAATATCTGCAATAAGTCGATTCATTCATTGCAGGCATAGTTAATAATACTGTCGTTTTTTCGAGCGAAATTTGAATCGGTCATTATCATTTTACGAAGCATTATCAGATATATCATTGCCTTATCCGATTATACCATATCTATTAAGATTCAGTTACAAAGAGATGAAAGATTTCGCAGTATGTGGAACAGAAAAAAAAAAGAATATTCTTGATTTAAAAATATCTTTAGTTTCAACGTGGAAATTTTTTAATGAGATTATATTGCGTAATCTTGCTTGAATTAGAAAACTTGCTTGAATGAAGTCATTATATAATTCAACCAAGAAAAAATGTTGAAATAAAAAGTTGAAATTCTTATAAAAAGAATAGATCGTTTCATATATCTATGTATAAGCAAGATCACTATAATCTTCTTATAAGAATTTTCAACTTTTTACTTCAACATTTTTTCTTGGTTGAACTATAAGTATAATGACTTCATTCACGCAAGTTTTCTTCAAGCAAATTTAACGCAATATAACCTCATTTCAAGATTTCCACGTTGAAACTAAAGATATTTTCAAATCAAGAATTTTTTTTTTCCTATGCAGTATGTAAAAGATTAACTTTTAACAGATTTACATTTCTTTACACAATGAGTTTTTAACTCGAATCAATTGTGCCATAATGCATCTCAATGAGAAAGTATTTTCTTTGTGAGACTTCGACCTGGGGAAAAAACAAACAAATAAACAAACATCATTACGCCATTGTTTGCAGCGTAAGCGAATAAAGTTATTTTGCAAATATGCCTGACGCAAAATAATTTATGCATTATTTCATTTGCGATTGCAACAGATTTCGCCAGGGATCTACATCTGATACATTTGTGTATCTCGGAATACTTTGCAATTCAAAGGCAATGAATCGTATCGATCAATGATAGAGGACATAAGTCTAGCCTAGGCGAATCTAGGTTACATATGTATAACTTTACACACGCTGTATAGATCAAAACAGCGCGGAATCGTGTAGACCCGCGCATAGATTTCGCAGATCAAAATAGTTTTCCTGTCCCTTGATTGTGCATGTGTGCTTCGGTTGTGAATAATAACTCGAAAATTAATCACGCTTCATGTATCATTCATGAGAAGACTAATAAAAATTCGTTTGAATTTTAATCCACCTTAATTCAGCAAGATTTTCGTGCATTGCGTTTATGTAGTAATAATATGCTCTTAATATTCTTTTGTGTAAGATTTGACAATATGATATACTTTGAACAAATTTAAATATAAAAGGTTATTTACGATATACGAATATCGATTTGACTCTATTATAGAGATATACCAGCCTTTGTATCGAGATTAAAAAAGTGAAAACAATAAGAAAAAAAATTAGATTTATACAAGAACTGATTTTATTAAACGTTATTTGTGTGACGCCAAATGTTAAGACACCAGTAATTGTGCAGTTATAAACAGAATTTCGCACAAAATGTAAACAATAGCGTAAATAAATTAGAAAAGCAATTGTTAAGTTAGCTCGTCCTTGGTAATTCCTCAATTATGTAATTTCAAGGGGACTTTATTCGGCTGAATTGCTGCAATTATTGTAGTTAAATCGTAGTAGTATTGTATGTAAATCGTAACACCGACCATGAAGCGCAACATTTCTGCAAATTAAATTCTTGCATACGTTGTTTGCAGTAATAAATTGTCTAGCGAGCTCGATTTGAAATGAAAATCTTATCAGTGTTTTTCCTCGAAAATGTGTATAGCGATAACGAAGATCTTGCTGAGTAAAATCGGACATTGCTCCGATTTTATCGTGATAAAAAATATTTTACAATGCAGAAAAAGATAGATAAATTGATTATCCAGATATCGTAGGCAAATTAACTCTTGGCAATCACTCTTTTTTTCCCTCGAAACAAGCAGTAACGTATCAATCCATACGTAAAATGACGTAAAGCTGACTCATGTACCACTCCTCATCTTTGTCCTTCGTCTCTTTTATCGGTGTTCAGTCCGGTTTTAAGATCAAGATATTGTTAATAGCAGAATACGTCTACACGTCTCATGACGTTTCTCCAATATAAAACTATTTTTGTCAATCCTAAAACTGTCAGGACATTATCGATATTTTGCATGCACCGACCGTATTACATATATTGTGATTCAAGATTCGTGCAGAAGTTTCGAGCGTAACGGTGAATTCAAAGTGCGAACGCACTCGCGAAGGAATTTCGTTTCGTCACCGTGTATAGAAAATCCAAGACCGACAGTTGCGTAACAGGCTCGTGACATTTCGAGAGATATAATTTCGATCATGTTTTACATACTTTTATTTAAAATATCAGGAATTATTTTAGTAAACGCACAAATTCTATTTATTTCCTCTTTTTAAATGTAACCTGTTAGAGAAAAAAATTTAGATGCAACAATACAAAGGTATAAGTTTCAACAAAGCGACAACTAAGATAAAAACTCGTTTTTATACATTTTGAAAGATTATAAGCGTACGTATGTATATTAAAAGGGATATATATATTAAAAGAGATTTCTTTAAGAAAAGAAATCTCCAATAGTCTCTCTTCAATATCTTGAACAAATCTTGAACTAAAAAAATGATATTGTATACATATCTTTTGCAGTTTATGTGAATGACTTTTAGATTTTTAAGTAAATTCTGCTTAGTAGAAATAAAATAATATTTCCATATTAATATTATATATTATTTAGAAATACTAGAATATTTTACAATGCAGAAGAGATACGTAAGTTGATTGTTCAGAATCTAGTTTTGAATATTACGACTTGACGTGTTCTTTTACTGATAGTTGTGACAATGTGTGTATTCCGTGCACGTATCTAGATGATATATCACGGATATAGTAGATGTTATCACGTTGATAACATTTATTATATACACTTGACAAACCGGCATTATCGAACCAAGACGGAGCAACTGACAAAAAATCATTAGCGTGAACATAAATTATTTACACATGTAACTTTGCGTTTTCTTTGCCTCTGGCGATTCACGGTACAAGTAGTCAATCCGAGGTTCAAGTCCAAGGTAACGATAGATTCTCAAGTTTTATATCAAAAGATATTAAAAAAACATTCAGTTCCCTCCACTTTTAAGGTCGATTCTCATTATCGGTCAAGTCACGATCCGGTCACGATCCGATCAAAAATCATTGCCATTAAATTTAATGCTTTCTCGAGTTTGCATTGAATTTAATGGCAACGATTTTTGATCGGATCGTGACCGGACCGTAACTTGACCGATAATAAGAATCGACCTTTTTATTGAACCTCGCGGCGTGCTTTGTAGAAATGCAAACTTTATTCCGAACTCTGCATCAATTTTTACAGCAGAGGGTAATCATATTGTTAAATTAATAAACCGGAGTAGAATCGTTACGTTTGCGGGATATATGTCGCGTTTTCTTATAGCATTCAAAACACTTCCAATAGACCTTGCGGTAATATAGTCGATGACTCGGTGAGTTCCTCATGAAAACACAGTTGTAACGTGATGTATGTGAAGAGCGTTTTCACCTCGTTGGTTCATCGATACATCATTCGCCTATTTTTTGTATACTTTTTATGCTTATTAAAATTATACAGTTTTATATTAGCGATAATTTAGAAAAACTAAAAAATTTACTAATTTTTAATGAAAACAAGTTGCGTTATTTAATCCAGTATTCAAAGATGCATAATTTTGCAAAAATTAATTAGATATGTTAATCATAATGACAATTTTGACATTAGTAGTTATACAAATGACTATTCGTATACGCAACGTTTACTGAAATTAAATATTACACAATTAGATATTTAAGAATTCTTAGAAAAGTTAAAAATTAGAATATATTTTATATAAATTTACGACACAACCTCATGCAATTTTCCTTACTTGCACAAATATTCGCGTTTTGCATTTCTTGTCTATGATGTTCGCAATATGATTATATTGCAAACTTTTTGCAAACCAAATAAAGATGATTAAGTATGACTATGAATAAAAAATTTAAATCTTATTTCAATTTATGACTAACATTTATTAGACTATTTATACACTCTACGTAGTGCAAAACAAGTTAAAAAAAATCCCAGTTAACAACAAATCAATACCTTGAATTATAAAAATCAATAGTAAAAGAATAGCATGCATATACCATATAAAACTTCATTAAAAATGAAAGTATCTGCTATAAATTTAACTCAATGATCAATTTCGAGTGATTAAAAAAATATATTTAATATTTAAAAATGTATTTAAAAATTTTTAAATCTTCCTAATATAATTCTATTTTTCTTTTATTACTAAAAAAAACATATTTATGTTAACAACATATCTTTTAAATATTAGCAAAATATAGCCAGAAATCAGGACTATAAATAGTGCGCACATAAACAGTTTTATTACCAATATCTCAGATTCTACGAGAACTTGAAAATTCAATCATTTGCATTAGAGCATCTGAAATACAAACACTGAAATGTACGCAGATCCTTCCAGCCTTTCATATTCTTCTGGCAATACATTCAAAAACTATTTAATCAACAAATCAACAAGTTATTTCTGATTTTAGTAGTTATTTTAGTAGAATCGTTTGGTATCTTACTTCTGATTTTAGGTAGTTATTTTGAGGCACGCTGCACGAGAGATTGGTAACGAATACCGGAAGGTTGCTGCAAAGTCACGCCGGAAATACGATACATGTATACGTACATGTTTTCATAATAAATAATCAAACTTTTACAAGTCATGATAATAATGATATAATAAAATAAAGCATGGTAATGGTATGTATTCATTTATATTAATATTTCATCAAAGGCAATTTGGTCATCATACGATTCCGATGCGTATCTATGATAAAACACAAATATTGCTCGCCTACGCAGTTTGCTAATTATGAGAACTCGCGTCAATGTAAATGCATCGATATTCTTTTGCGTTTATGCTTTTTTTGCGTATTGTCTGCTACTTGTTTATCATAGCCCGTTCACTTAATTCTTTCATCCTTTATACCTTGCAATTAATATATATATTTTTATCTTTATTTACTACACTTAGAACCTTTCAATACTTTGCCTAAGATCATGGAAATTTTTTTAATTTATGACTTCAATCATATTTAGAATCACCCACGATTTTTAAACGACACAATAAATAGAAAGAAAGTAATTTGTTAAAACAGAATACCTATTACGTATAATCAATATCTGCACAGTTTTCTCGAACATATTCTTGCATATTAATTTATTAAAGACTAATTAAATTACAGATAAAGATATGATTGAAATTAATGTAATAGAGAAAATGATTCCCTCTTGACTGCCCAGCAATTTTAGAAAAAATAAATAATCAATCCGAGTTAAATCAGTCAAGTTAATAAGAGACTGTATGTATACGGCGAACGGAAATGATGAAAGGGACGTGAAGCAGTATATTATTATGAATGAGCAAATAGTACAGAAAAGACATATAGCGATATCTATCTTGTAACTTGATCAGACAATATTGACAAATATATTAAAGATACGCGATGCAAAGGTCGATATAAGTATAAAACATGGACGTGTACAAATGAATGAGCATTTCTTGAATTTTTATATTAATATTAATGATAATGCAAAGTGAATAACTTATCTCTCGTGATTTTAAGACGTTCTCTCTGCTTAATTGAATCTAAACTTTTCGAATTTTTAAAGAAAAAATACGCTTTTCAAACTAACCGAAAAATTCATGTTCGTAAAGCTGTGCAATAAACACTTGAGACTTTGACTCATAACTATTTAATACACAACTAAATGCGCGTTTTTGACGATATACATCATGAATAATATGAAACTATGCGGTCTCAAGCGACATATGACAAAAAAATGATAAGATAAAGTAGGCTTGAACGGTGGACTAGGCGGTAAACAGTTCAAAGTTTCAAAAAGTCTTTAAATTTTGAGGCACTTATATATAGGCATTATATATAATACGTGTTTTAACACTGAAACGAAGATCTCATTAAGACAGCATCTATCTGTGTAATTAGGAGAAAGTGAGCGAAGCACAGGAGATTCGGCATATTTTTTCGGAGAAAGTGCCCGGTAATCGTTTCTTAAATATTTCACTTACCACGTTCTCGTATAAGTAATTTTAGTAATTAGTCGTTTAAAAAAGTTAAATAATTTCGAACACGCATCTTGTATTTTCGGCATTATTTTTTATACATTTTTTATACATTGCCGCACTTTGCATCTCTAATGAATGTATCGAATGTTTTTAGGAAAATAAATCCTTCGATTCTGGATATCATAAACCTTAATAAGAAAGCCTAAACTGACATTGGCATTAATCAATTCAGAGTAGAATTGATAATCTTTTTATCTCAATAAAAACTCGGCAAACAGCTGTTTTAATCATAAACAATTAATACACGTCTGACGTCGGAGGCGCCGCATTCCGATGCGGAATAATTTAAAATAGAAATCAGGGACAATCTCCTGGCTGTCGCGCGAGCTAAAGTGCTTTTTGCAGTACACCAGATCTATGAATCTCGTTTCGCAATTACACCGCGCTGATTAGAACTAAATAAACGGTATTTTCTTCGGCAAGTGTTACGCGTCGACAGGTGTCACAGATAAATACGGTTTCGAACACTTCCTCTCCGCGTAAGAATGTGCACACGATAATGCACGTGAAATACATAAATAACACACATCTATACAGGATTGCTTCGCCGGTTTAGATGCAATAGATGCCGAATCACTGTTACTCCCATAATGCACGTGTACAATAGGGAGAGATTAACCCTCTGGCTGTATACCTGGGTCTACAGCGTCCGAGCCAAAATGATATCTGCTCGTAACTGTAAAACCTGCACGCCTGTCAGAAAATATTAAATAAACGATGTTTATCAAAATGACTATAAAATCGTCAATTACAATGTATATAGACGTTTTGTGAATTGTTTCAGCTTTTTTTTAAATACTTTAAAGTAGGGAAAAACAGCGTCAAATGTGACAGACCCACGTATACACTCCGAGGGTGGAAAAATAAAACATATATAGACGGAGGGACGGTTAATCATTTGATAAATAGAGGCTTTCCTGTCCGCACCGATCTGTTCCGTCCAAAAATAAATCGAGCTTGCGTAACGTTGATAAAAAAAACCGCTCTTCTCTCTCACCGTTTCGCGGAAACTGTACTTTGATACCGCGGGGATAAGACGGGTGCGTATACAAAGTGCGAAAGGTCGGTCATCTCGCGCGCTAATTAACTCGCGACCCACAGAGAAAACTCTTTCCAACTCGTTGCATATCCGTCCCACCGGACCCAGGCGAGAGACTCGCGTCGCCGCGAAATCTCCGCGGTCAGTTCCGTTTTCCGGAATCCGAATATCGAATAAACAAGGAAACTAATTGATTCTTCTTTCTCATTGCTCGCAAAATTGCTAGCGCCTTGCGACTACGCAACGACGTGTAAGGTTACCCAATTGACATTCCTCCGACGCACGTGCCACGAAAGAAAAACAACCGCAAATGTGCACGGGAAACGGTTCCTCGCGTCGCGTCGCGTCGCCACGCCGATCGAAGGAAACCGCGCGACCGCGACGTCGTGCGGTACGCGATCCGCATTGGCACGCAGGAAATGACCATCCGGGAGCATACCGGTTGATCTCGTTGACATACGAAACGGAAGAAGAAACGGGACTTACCTCGAAGAGGGCCAACAACAGCTTGATGTACAGCCTACGGACACCGAGGGACTTGCCGATTGACGCGAGGAATATGATCGCCAGCAGCAGCATGAGGAAAGGTGTCAGTAGCAACGAAAACGCGAACGACATCACCGTCCACAACAACGCCATTTTGCTCACTGCTGCGAGCTCCGATGATGCTCCGCTCCGAAACTCCGAAGTCTCCGAACCGGTGGCCGTTTTTCGCCCACGATCGTCGTGATGGAAGGGGGCCACGGCCAACGGCCACGCGCCCTAGATGGAACACTCGCCGGAATGTTACCCTAGGCCCGCGGTGCGCCATCTACGAGCGAAATCGCGAATTAAGCCTTGATAAAATCAAATCACTGTGATTGGTCAGGTAACATACAGGCAATAAAAAAATAGAAATCCAAAACTGTCAGCGCGAGAGAATCATGTTTTAACAATTCATAAATGACAGGTTATTATGATTGATTTTATTCAAGTTATCTTGATGCGTGATGTTAAATAAATATAAAGATTAAATTTGATACATGTTATTATAAAAATATATAATAGTCGAAAAAAAAACGGCACGTGCTTTATTGTAATGTCTATAGGCTGGATTCGGGGAGCGCGCTATCAGCGCTATTTGTTTATTCTATCCTTGTTTTACACCTGATGAGCGACAAAGATAGAACGATGCAAGAAATTGTTCAATCACAATTGAATTTGAGAAGAATAATTGACTGTGATTGGTCAATTTCTTAGGGCTTAGGGCTTAAAACACCTTTTGTAGTCGGGCACTAAAAGAAACAGTTTTTTGACAGTCAAAGTGTACACCTGTGCGTATGAATGTTGTTTTGTCGAGCAAAACGACGTTCTCGAATTTCGCGCGCTTTTTATCGCGCACGGAGCAAACTCATGACACTGATGACACGCGCACTCGCGAGATACGATATACGATGTCCTTATCCTCGACGACTCGAGCAAGATGTCGACCACCGAG
The DNA here is from genome assembly GCF_003070985.1 of Temnothorax curvispinosus. Classification (NCBI taxonomy): domain Eukaryota; kingdom Metazoa; phylum Arthropoda; class Insecta; order Hymenoptera; family Formicidae; genus Temnothorax; species Temnothorax curvispinosus. The sequence goes on along the minus strand of NW_020220878.1, from coordinate 343,846 downwards.
CTGAATCCGAGACCCTTGCGGATTTCTCCTTTTATCAAGGTAAAAGGAGCAGCTTCTCTCGAAATATTCCATCATCGTATGTTTTCCTACGTATCTTCCTTATACGTTTTATTTCACGCTGTTATTAAACGCTGTTCTTTCCGACCTATCCGACTGAATTCTCACCGTCTCTCGTCGCGATCGAATTTATTTTATTACATAATTTTTCTACCGTTTCGTAAAGGTATATTCGGAAATTAACAAATATATATATTAAAAGATATAACTGGTGGTTTTTTCGTTGTCACGGCAATTTGTGTTATTTTTCAATTTTCAATGAAAGATTTCTTAACGTCGTCTTTCGATTTTCTAACCTTGAAAAAACTTGAGTGTTTTGCTCCGCATGAAATAAATTCGATCATTTTCGATGCAGTTCGAAATTCGATTAGTAATTGATGACCGTCTATTATCTAAATTTAGAATTAGATTTCGCTGTTTTAACTTGTTCCAGGAGTGACGCTTATAACACCAGTTAATGTGTCAGTGTTTGTTTTTATCGGCATATATAGAATAAACAATTTCTGTTTGTAATTAAACGCATCTGTTTATATAGTTTTGCCGCTGGAGTCTACTCCTTACTGGAATCGCTTACGGCGCATACCATCATAGAAGATTCAAGAGGAAAGAGGATGCTCGCAGAGCAGAGGAACTGAGACTTAAACCTGCACGTGATGCCAAGCTAGCCGAGGAGAAGAGACTTGCTTTAATAGGTAAAACACTTGACTGTAAATATAAATGTAGAAACAAATATCGCTCGAAGATCTCTTATTTTATAATATTATATGTCGTGTTATTGTATAGAAAATATTCTATCAAACTGTCAAATATCTTCTTAATCAGTTCTTTTTTATCGACCTGATAGGGTCTTTTTCTACCATTCTTTGAATCACGATTAAAAATAAAATGCTTTGCACAAAACTTTGCTAAGGTACTTGTTTATTGGCCAAAAAGTGTGTGATTAAAGGAACATCCAAAGTTCTAGAGACTGTATAAAAAAATATATATATATTATATAAATGTGTAATTATAATGTAAGTTGATAACATATCATAAATATGAACCTTTCTTTTTTTCTTTTCAGCGGAACAAAAAATGCTTGACGAGTTTTTCTTACCCAAAGCAAAATAAGCATAATTTGTTTGATGTTATAGTATATATATATCACAAAATACTAATTGATTTATATGTATCTATAGAACTAGTCGACGTGCTGCTCCAACATCATTGTCACAGTCAGAGATAATAAATTCTACATTGTACAAAAATAATAAAGATCTGTAAAAATATAAAATGAATTATGTATAATTATTTGCAACATGTATAAGAAATATTAGCGGTTTTATAGTGACTATATTACAGTAAATATGCTATTAAATATATTGCACTTAAAATACTGAATTTACATTTTACTACAAAATGTCGATCCGTCTCGAGTAATAAAAAAAAAAAAAAAAAAAAACGCCCGAACAGGGACTCGAACCCTGGACCCTCAGATTAAAAGTCTGATGCTCTACCGACTGAGCTATCCGGGCTGATATCTAACCTTCTTTAAATGTGTTAGTTACTATGGACACGTATAATTTATCCTAATATAAAAATAACTTAACAAATTTTTTCTTAATAGAGATATAATTTCATTATTCAAAAGTTAACGGTAAATTATAAAATCTTTTTTTAAGATAATTTACGTATGACTGCGATAGTTTTTAATATTTAATATCAAATATTTCGGTAACAATGCTGTAATCCGACTTAAAACATTAAAATTTACTTAAAAAAAAAAAAATGAAATTTCATGGACTATAAAGGAAAAACTTAACTATTTGACTGGACTTGTGAAGCTTAAAGAGGACAAGAAATCGACACGAAAGGGACAATTCGTGATGCTTTAAGTGATCTTTTTTTTTCGTTTTGTTTTTGCAACATTCAATATAGTATATGTATATGTGTTCTACATTCACAACAAAAACAAATATGTCAATACATGTGTATACACATGCATAAAAAGTATCCTCTCCTTGTAAGTAAGTAAACGACTTGTGTATACAATAACATACAAAAATATAGTGTTGGAATGGACGTTTAAAAACACATAAAAAAACTATATCGGTTCTTGATACAAAAATAAGAACTTTCAATCACTTTGGAGGACTTGCCGTCTCATGAACATATCTCTCCACTCCATGTAACAATAAACAAGATATATGTATTATCGTATTGTCATAAATGCTCCAAGACTTTTGTTCCCATGAATTTTATTCACTTGATATCTTTAAGCTGCGATCAGCTCCGTTTTATTGTCCTTAGTAATTAGTTGCAGAAGAGTACCATTAGTAGGCCGATCTTGATTTTGAGACCATTTCCAGAACAAGCTATGGAAAGAGATAAGTATATATTTTTAATAATATAAATCACAAGATATTAATTTAATATGTAAATAACATTTCATCTTACTTTGACACAAACTCGAGTGGAGTCCAAGTGCTTGTATCAGCTTTAGGCATCCATTTCCTGTTCATTGGCGTGTCTAAAGTAACCGGTAGGATGCAAGCAACCAAACTATTGGAAGGAAGACCACTATCTTTAGCCGCCAAAGATTTTGTTAACTGATGAACAGCTGCCTTTGCCATACCATAGCCGATCATCCCTAATCGAGTAGAATCGGCCTTTTAGCAATTACGAAAAGTTATATGATGCATATTTATATCATTATCCATGAAAGAAACCTGGTGTTTCGCCTAGCGCCGGCTTAGCACCAGTCAAAGAAAGAAATCCTCCTTGCTTCAAGTATTTAGCCGCGATACTGGCAGCTATGACGGAACTCCAAACGCTTTGTTTCCACATTAAATCGCTGTTTTTCACGAAATCTTTATGCGCCGCATTACCACCGGCCCATCCCCCGGCCACGCAGATAATGCCATCAACTTTTTCGTCTTTCAATGTATCTTTAACTTGAGCCAAGATCTCAGTTTGCTGCAAGAAGTTAATTAACATCTACCGCTTGAATATTCATGATAAAAATGTAAACGACGAAAAATTACCTGCTGCTGCCAGTCGCCGTCAGGATTTACAATCACATTTGCATCTGCTTGTTCATTTGGCTTCATATCAATAGAGCCAACCCACTAAAAATTATAATACAATGCATCTACTAAACCAAAATAAAAATTTATAATTATAAACTAAATATAATATATACATACTTAATAACAAATTAACAATATTATAAAAATATTTAATAATTTTATGCACAAGCAATAATATAAATAACATTTGTGTTTATAAGATAATTAGAATATAGGTATATTTATGTTTTTTAGCATAATACATATGATTTAGCTAACTTTATATATGTGATTTATCTAAATGTTACAGTAGAGATAATAATCACTTCTAGAAGGCTCTGTGAAAGGACTTGCCTGACTACCAGTAACCTTGGTACACATACATAGTTTTTATGCAATTTCAGACGTCTGTATATATGTCTACATATACAAATAAAGACAATCTCATGAAGAAATATCGATTTCGATTAAATTCCAAAATCTTTTAATTGTGTAATCGCATTTTGCAATATTTTTACTTATTATTACATTAATATAGTCACATGTAATATTTTATTTATGCAATTATAATGCACAAAAATTAAATAAATAATAAAATTGACCAAGGGCTATCGCATATTATCGCATATAATCTGAAATTACTCCACGAAATATTTAAGATCGCCGTGGACTTAATGGAACCGGGAAAATTGAAGAGGAAACAGTTAACTGTCACTTCGATCGAATCATATGGCACTCCCATGCGCCGTTTGACATGGGCCTAAATAAATACCATGTCAAACGAATACCGCGGAAAAATGGTTCTTATTTTATCGCGACAAATTTCACCAAAAAAAATTGAAACGGACGAAAATACGATGTACGATTTGCGGAATGTGATCGGGCAAAAGTCACCGATAAATCGGGTGATAAAAACTCCGACTTGGACATTATAAATTACATTTTTTAACATTTTAATTATTTAATATATTTATATAATTTTTTCATTGTACGTACATATTAATACGTGTTTTTTCACATGTTTATAAAATTACTGAATAGAATAACACCGGCAGAAAACTCTAATTAAATTTTGTGCGATGTATTGGCAAGATCTGCCGATAAGACGGCCGTGCGATTAATCGGATCTGGATTACGCGTCGGGCGCGAGGGTAACGGCACTCATGAGTCCCGCTTACTCACCCAATTTTGCGATTTGAATTGCGATACGCAAGCCGAGCCGAGGGCACCCTTGCCCCCGTACACAATCACACGTCCGAGTACCGCGGCCATTGTTCGATAAGTGATACGATTTTGCGAGGGGTCCGACCC